>NW_006436289.1:3562675-3596060 GCF_000325575.1 Pteropus alecto | reverse complement strand
AAACACCAATAAGTTCTGGCAATGCACACACCTCCTACCAAGCAAAAAAAGTCTGCTTCCCTGTTATGACTTAGTCTCTTATGAGTCTGATTAGTGTGAATCAGTGACTAGAGAAGCTATGGGCAAATTAAGTGTCTGAACCTACAAGACTAGACACTGAATTAAGACACTGACACTCTCCGAGACTAATCTGAAATAGTCTCATGTTTTCCTCCCTGCCTTTATCCCCTAGGTCAGGGCGAATGACTTATCATAGTAGAGCAGGACTGGAGCTGGACCTTGGAGGGTGAGCAGAATGAACTCCAAGACCCACTGCGAAGCAAAAAAGCGAAACACTTCCCTACCAATGCTTTTTTGTTTCTTGCTTCCAGGCAATAAGTATAATCCATGAATTAAGGATAATTAGTGTCCTTTAGAAAATGCAATAGTAATTATAGACATTTAAGTGCACTTAGCGCATTGGAGAAGAATCAATTGTTTCACAGTTCACAGAGGGTCCTGCTGGCTGGAGGGCACACTCAGCACCATCAGTAACTCAATCATCCCTAGAAGTGTATGGGGCTTAAGGAAACCTGGATCCCGGGGACCATGCCGTACCCACAGTGGAGAATGCAATATTCAGCCTCCAATGTAATGCAAAACCCCACCAATTCATAGACTAGATGAGCTGGATGCCAAAGTCCCCTGGGGGAAACCTGTTCTCTCCCCTGCGTTTGGGCTCACAGGCACCTACTAAGTGCCAGGTACTAGGTACTAGGAATACAAACAGGAAATCATATGTACACAATCCCTGCCCTCCCAGATTATGGTCCGTTTGGCAAGGATGAACAATAAATCAAGCAAAACAATTCAGTGTGAAAAGTGTCATATAAGGAATGTGCATGGGTACGGTTTCTGGGAGAAAGTGACTCTGAACTTGAGACCTAGATGATGAACAGAGTAAGCAAAGCATATGTTGTTGGCAGAGAGTGGGGAAGGGGAAACCATATTCCAGGCAAAGCACAGCAATACCAGAGAGGAGAGAGAGCACTGGCTCATTGAAAAACTGAAAGAAGTTCCGTGTGGCTGGTGTGCAGGGTTTAGCTTCTGTGGGTTGTTTAGTCTACTGTGAAACTGAAAGAAGACATTTAGTTTCACCTAAACACTTTGCTCTCTGGACACATTTATTCCTGCCTAAAAAGGCTTTGATGATTCTCCATTTCTTATGGATTAATTCCAGACCCCTTAGCATGGCATCCAGGGTCTTTCTCAATGGTCTCACCCAACTCAATCCTTTACTCTCAGACTTCACTCATACACACCTGACTGACACTTGCATGTGTTTAGTAAATATTTGTTAAATGGAAGAATGATGGATTGCCTTTGGACTTCTATCTCAGCAGTTCATAAGCGTGCCTCCAGGCCTGCACGTTTGCATGTGTTGACCCATCTCCCTCAATCACACTGGCCCTCTGATCCACCAGGAAACTCTCATTTCCCTTTGCCGAGTGAGCTCAGAATTCCTCCTCTGAGACGCCTCTTCCCTTGGCAGAGCTGATAGATCCTCCTCTGGGTTCTCTGGGCTCTTTCTACATATAGTTTGTTCTTGTTCTTTGTGGTAGTGCATTCCATAAAGTCACCACAAATACTGGACCCTTGGGTAAATACAAGGTTAGCTTCCTGTGAGCCTCTGGTCACAACATCTTCATCAACTAACCAATATATAACCTTGTCTTACATGTGTTTCTATTTAAAGATACCTTAATTAATATATATTGTTGATTCATCAACGTTGAACTCAGACAGCCAACAACACAATAACTAACTCACGTCTAAACAGAGCTTACGTAACCCGTGTGTTTTCCCCATAAGGCACACTGCAGCCTTTTCGCACTTAAGAGCACCAGACAGCACCGCAGCACTATGCTTTGGGACCATTTTAAACAGCGAAATCACCAAGGAAAAGCACAAAAATGAGGAAAACATGGCACTAAGTAGACCATGAAAAGAACACTTATTTACAGTAGGAAAGCTGAAACCAGGAGGCAGAGAATTGTCTTGTTCAACCTCAGCTAAGAATGTGCTAGCACATGTCAGGCGACTCAAAGTTTTCACTACTCTGCGCGTGTTCAGGAATGGCCACAAACATACTGCAAATATTGATTTTGGGCTTACAAATAAATTTTAGTGAATAGGAAAATCTGTTACTGAACTTGAAAAACCAGTTTCTTGAGTCTCAATGTAATAAAAATGAACAGCGAATTCAGAATAAATTTTGAGCAGATAGAGTTTATGAGAGAGAGAGGTGGGGGGAGGGGTGAGCTTGTACGTAAGGGAGCATGAAGGAAAAAAAAGCATGCTCCTGAAGCCTTTTTGTGACCTGATTACATAGGTCATCAAAAAATGGGAAGGGGTTCAGGAACGAGAATGTGATTCCAGGTCCAGTCATGTCTGCCACTTAGTTATAGGTTTCAAGGTGGTCAAAGGACATTCTTTTCATGGTTAATGGTCCCTGCCCAGGTCCTGCAAAACAAAGCTTATGCAAACATGTTGGTTCATCTTTTGCAGTTTAAATAACAAGTCCTAAACTTGCAGACTTAAGATATTATCTGATTCTTCTTCAAAGGCTGTGGGGATTGAGTTAAACCTTGATTGAAATGTCAGCAAGGAAGGCAGGGGTCAGACCACAGTTAAAAATGAAAAATGAAGTCTCAGGATTAGACAAGATGGAGTTTCTTTCTTTTAGCTATTTTATACTAGTTCAAATCCACAAATATAAAATCCATAAATAATAAGAATCAGATATACTTTTATTATAGCATTTATTATTTTGAATCAAAGTAATTCCTTTGGGTTCCTCGACCTGGTTCTAATGTGTGTGGGAGGGGGGCATTCCCCACACCAACAACAGACAATGCTCTGAACACTAGGTGGGTGTCCTAGAATTCAACTCAATTCTGACACCACCCAGAGAGAGCATCAGATTCCTCAGGTTGAGGCCTCAGTCTTCCAAGACTGTCCCCACCCATCCACTTCAAATGCCAGTCGCAAGCTGGCTAGAAATCAGAGATTCCCACGACCCCCTCCTGGAGTTTGATTAATTTGCTAGAGCACCTCACAGAACTCAGAGAAACATTTTACTTGCTAAATTACCTGTTTATCATAAATAGGTGTAACTTGGAAGCCGCCAGACAGAAGAGATGCACAGGGCCAGGCATGAGGAACAGCTGCAGAGCTTCCATGCCCGCTCTGAGCCACGTCACTCTCCCTGAATCTCCAGGTGTTCGCTAACCTAGAAGAACTCTGAACCCTGCCCTTTTGGGTTTTTATGGAGGCTTCATTAGATAGGAATGATTGATTAAATCATTGGTCATTGGCGACTGAACTCAATCTTCAGCCCCTTTCCCCTCTCTGCAGGTGGGGGACAGGAAGACTGAAAGTTCCAAACCTCTAATCACAGAATTGGTTCTCCCTGAAAACAATGCTCCCTCTCCATCTTTAGGTTATGTAAGGGCTTTCCAAGAGTCATTTATTAACATGACAAAAGACACCTTTATCTTCTTGTCATAGGAAATTCTAAGGGTTTCAGGAGCTGTGGGCAAAGACCAAATATATGTGAGAAATATATTTTGGTCATCTGAATGACCAAATATATATTTCTTATAAATCACAATATCGTAGTAATTTATGTATCTCTTTCTTCCACTAGAGTCTAGTGACTGTACTGTGAACTTTGTGAGGAGTTAGCATATAGTAAGAAATAATAACATGGAGGTCTTATTATGAGGTTTTCCATATGAATTTTCTCATTCAGTTCTCACAAGAATTCTCTGAGTTGTGTACAATTATTCCCACTTTACAGATGAGGAAACCAAGTCTTATCGATGATAGTAACAGCGGTGCTATAGAGTAAGCAGTGGAGGCAGGATCTGCAAAACAGGCTGAGTCAGAAGCCCATGCTTAATTGCTGGCCTGTCCTGCCTGTGAATTTAAGCCCGTGTGGAGAGATGTTTGGAAAGGAAATACAAGCTCTTTAGCATAACTGGCTGGTCAGCCTCTGAGAGTGGCAGTAAATCCAGTTGGAGAGAGAGGAAAACTGGCTCTAGGAGGAAGCAGAGTTGATGGCAGGAGCTCTTGCAGGTGGTCTCCTGGAAGACTGAACTCACTTGCTGGTTTGAGAAGGCAAATGGTCAAGGCTATCATTTTCTGGAAAGAGGGTTTTCTGCTTATAAGTGAAACAAGAATGATATCTACTTAGCTATGGCAAGGCAATTGTCCAGATTGGACTATTTGCTTGAAGGCAGTGGTGTAGGCATTGCAGAAACCTAGGTGGAGACTGGACAGCACCCAGAGGGGACACAACCTCAGGGTATGAGGGTCTTTCAGGAAGCAGCCTGGCACCTGTTTATGTCAGAAGCGGTAAGATCATGCTTCAACCAGCCACGGTCTAGAAGGCCATGGATACAGCATTAGAGAAGCTGCTGTAGGGAAGACACCTCAGTGATCATCCCTCGACTTTCGCTAGGGTCAGAGTGGGGTGGTCAGACAAGGACAGAGCTCTAGCTCTTGAGTTATCTGCCGCTATCTGTCATTATCTGGCTGGCAGTGAGCCCAGGCTGCTGACCCTTGAGGAAATGGCCCAGGGAATGAAAGCGTATAAAGAGAAATGTCTCCTCGGGGACAAGGAATAGTTCTTCTGGCCAGAGAGGAGCTCCTTCCCTCTTTGAGGGAACTGAGACTCAAAGCCCTATTTGTGGCCTAGATATTCTGATTCTGAACATAACTGCACTTTGTTCTCCAAGAACACTATTGCATTCACATCAGGAGCTGCTCGCAGTCCTCATTTGAGGTCCTCCAGTGGCCATGGGAGACTGAGGGAACTGGCTCAGAATATCTGTGGCTGGAAGGAGACTCAGGAATGTCTCCAGTGAGAGCGATTTTCATACTTCAGAGCAAGTTGTCAGATGTTTCCAGGAAGGGAAAGGCCAAGATCTCTAGAGAAGGGACGACCGCTGCCTGTGCACAAATTCTCTTTCTGCCAGAGGGAGTCCTTGGCATTTGTCTCAATCCCCACATGGAAGATGAATAAAGAATCTGTTCCACATAGTTTTTCCCTCACGGCCCACCTGCCTGGCATTGCTTTGATGATATCACCTTGGAGAAGACCAACCTCCTGCAACTCACCAAGATTTCTAAAGCGACTGATCCTCTCCCAGGACCACTGTTCCCCTTCCTCTCTCATTCTGAGGAGCTGTCTAAGGAGAGTGAGTCTGAGCACAGCCCTAGCATTGTGGATGATGTCTTCACCCTTAACAAATTCTCCCTTGACCATAATCTATCTTATTCGGGTCTGATCTAATTTCTCCAAGGCCTTGGCTTATGGATCTGTGATCATTTGTACAATGAGAATGGATCTGGTCGATACAATGACGTGAATGAAATTCATCTCCATCAACCCCACACCGCCCAGTTCTCTTTCTTCTCTAGATCCTTCCTGCTCTTTCAGCAGCTGCTGACTGTGCCTCTTTTTCCTCTCACACAGGTTCCTTTCACTGTTATGGATACTCTACCTTTGGGACTTTCACTATTAGGAAACAGTGGGTGAATGTGTAACCTAAATAAAACCTGTGGCCAGCCTCCACCAATGTTACCTTAAAATAAAATTTTTAAAAATCTCACCCCCAAAACATCGAAAAGCAACATGGTTCTTTTCCAAGGCGTCCTGAGGCAGCAGTGTATTATATCGTACAACACGGATTAAGACTTCCTAAAAATTCCCTTTCTGAATTTCCTTCTGCAGCCCCATTCCTCACAACAGCAGATTTCTCTCCTTTTCTTCCCTCAAAACTTTTCTGCCTCAGGTACCCGGCTGTCATTTACACCTTATGATGCAGCCACCCTGCTGTTTGTTATTCTTTTTTCCTGCCTCCTGGAAATTCTTCCTTCTGTAGCCCAATTTCCTAGACTTTTTCGGTTTTGCATTTTCGCCCATTTTTCCACTTGTCACAATAAAAATCTAGTAGTAGAGCAACAGAAAGAAAACTTCTGAGGTGATAAGGAAGGCAAAATATCACAAATAAGAGGAATGGGTCCCACTAGTTGTGTTACCTGGCTATGATTTGTGTTACCTGGCTACAATGCTTGTTCTCTTGTGTGTGTGTTGGTGAGACACACGCAAAATGTTTTGTCCCACTCAAAGTCCATGGCTCTTTAGAACTGTGATGGTATTTCAGATAGGTGAGTGGAACAGAGATTTATTCTTAAGATAATCTTTTATTATTCTTAATAATCATCCACCGAGTGTGTTGCTTCTTTTCTTTTCTTTTCTCTTTTAGGTGAGGCAACCTTTGGTTGACCTCACAGATTGCAAAGTCTTTGTTATCTTACAATCCCTTTTTTTTTTTTTTAATGCCTACAGCACCTGGCTTTCCTAGGTGGTCTCCCATCCAAGTACTAACCAGGCCTGACCCTGCTTAGCTTCCAAGATCAGACGGGATCGGACTTGTTCAGAGTGGCATGGCCGTAAAGTACGTTGCTTCTAAAGCTTCAAGCTATTTTGCAAATGTGTGAGTTCCGAATCTGGCTCCCGACTGCTGTTCTAGCATTACCGCCACCTATGTGCCCACGTGTTTCCTCCACTCTAACCTTACTTGATTGTTAGCATCTTTTTCAAAGTATCGTACCATTTTATGTCAGAATGCCCTCATCCCTCTCTTCTCCATACTGTGCTCTCTACAGTAATTGCCAGCTACTACTCTGATTTCCCACTAGATTGTAAACTCCCGGGTCCTAACAAGGAATCTGACCGACAATGGGTTCTTAAAAATATTTCTCGTATGGATGAATGAATAAATAAATGAATGAAGAGTTATAAAAAGATTATGGTGTATTTCTAAGATTTGGTCCAAAATTTTAAAAATCATTATTATGAAAATTACTACTGAAAGTAAACAAGTACACTGACTTCTTTTTCAGTATAAGGATTTATGTCTGTTTTTAATTCTGGGGAATTCTGTTTATTATCTTGTAATATTTTCCCTCCTATTTTAACTATTCTCACCACTTGGAACACCAATTTTGCTCATCTTGGGGCTTTGCAGTCTATCTTCTATGATTTTATTTTTATTTGTCTATGTCTTATCTTATTTTATTGCATTCGGAGTGGTTCATTGTATATTTAGGAGAGACTATGCTATGCTGCACAACGATTAACTCAGAAAGCAGAAAAAAAGTTTATTTCTTGCCTATGCCACAATTTGAGGCAAGTAAGGGGGCTCTTCGAAGGAGTCTCTTCCAAGATACAACTTTCATCTTGTGGTGCTGCCATCATCATCATGTGGTCTTTGTGATCTCCAAGGAAGGAGATGATCATTCAGGTTGCTTTGTGGCCAGGCCTGAAAGTGATACATGGCACTTTCACTTACATTCCAATCACAGGATCATCATCTCACTGCAAGTACATCCAGGAAATATGGTTTTCTTATGTGCCCAGGAAGAGGAAATGGAATTGGTGAATACCTAGCAAATCTCTACCACATTTTATTTAGTTCTATTTTCGAATATACTGATTCTCTTTTACCTTATCTAGTCTATCATTTATTACATCTACTAAATTTTTTACTCAATTTTTAATTTTCAATCATTTTTCATTCTTTTTTAGATATGCCTTTTCCAATTTAATAACCTGTTGTCAGTTCGAGCATGCGATTTCTTCATTTATCTTTTTGAAGATTCTAAAACTCATTTTAAACACCTTGGCTAGTTGCACCATTATTTCTGTTTCCTTAGGTGTTATTTTTCCTATTTCTTGGGTCTGCCAATTAGCTTTGATTATTATGGATGTCATTATGTACTTTGGAACTTTTGTGTGAAAGCTGATTATGCATAGGCATTTTTTCCTATGCTTGCTCCTCCCTATTGAATGATTTTATTGTTGCCTCAGCCTGGCCCTCTGAGATGCACAGCTATAAACTGAATCTTTGTATAAAGATTTGTGCATTTTGATCAATTTTATATCTCTACTTGATCCAACATTTGATTGATTATATATAGTACTATTTTTGGAGCCATACGTAGGCCCAACTCCTGTTTTTATATAAGAACCACTGCTTCCTATCACTTTAAGCAGAAAGATTCTAAAATTTTAGTTGGAGCTATCTTAATCCCAGTTCACTGGTAGATACCTTAGGCTTGGTCCCAGGCTTCAGGCAGGAAGCTGGATTCTAATTCCCATCTGCTCCCAGGATGCTCTTAGACACTTTTCTCACTGAACGATTGAAGACCTGGCCTTCACACTTTCTAGCTGACCCCAGCTTTGATTGTACTGAATGCTTCAGTTCCTTTTTTGTAAAGCCTTCCCTTATCTTTCAAATAATTAAATGTGCCTTCTTCTTTGTTACCCAGTACACATTATATTATGGTTATTTGTAGGTTGCTCTGTCTTCTTAGCTAGATTGTAAGCACGTTGAGGGTAGAGATTATGCCCTACTTCTCTTGCTGTTCCAGTGCCCAGTGCAATGGCTGCATATTAGAGGTACTCGAAATTGGTGACATTGAATTTGAGATGTTTTAGCAACTCTTGAAAAATCCAATTTTTATCGTAGCCCGAAAATGAATCCCCAGTGATATAACATGATGTTTGTGGAAGATAATTTACAGACATAAACAAAAGGCATGTATCTGGACTCTGCAAATGATGTCCTGATCTGCCTGTTCATATGCTAACTTGTGCAAGGCCTTTTATTTGCTCTCATTTTGCTCTTTTGAAGACATAATTGCTTCTCGGTTCCATATTTCTACTGCTCATTACACTGTTCCATACCATTTCATTCTGAAAATAAAACAAAATAGGATATTTAAAATTAATGATGTGGGGCACAACTTTTTTGCTTTTTCTCTACCTCTAGGCAAAATTAGGAAATGGCTTGAATACCAGCCATTCCTTTTTATCAGAAGCATCTGGGTTTCATTAGAGTAAGAAAAACTGCTGATTACAAGGTGAGAGGCCTGAGACTTCCTTTACAAAAGATCACTGCGACGTTTGCCTATTCCTACCACCTCCTTCCTGACCCTGGCAGGCTTGTGGTGGTTACTTCTGTTTCAAAACAAGTTGAAGAGTCATCTTCATTGATTTTGAAATTTGGAGATTCCTAGTAGAAGGCTTTCTTCAACAGTTTCATTTTCAAAGATTCAGAAAATGAGCAGTTTCTTGGATGATACAAGATCCTGCGTGGCAGAGCTCTGTATCTTTTGCAACTGTTCTTGTTCTTGAAGAAACTATAGTATCAGTGGAGTCTACTGGTCACATTTTCTAACTTATAAGTGTAGTTGAAGTTTTGTCCTTTATTCTCCAAGCACCATAACTAAGTTAAGATGGAATTTGCAAAGACACAATGGAGCCATCATTGTAGGAGATGGAACATTCGATGAGACGTGTTACAAAAGTAGTAGTAATAATAATATTAGTATTTGGTTTTGATTATGACTTTATATGTCTGGCCTTTTGCTTATTTTATTTCATTTGGATATGCGTGCGAGCGTATTGGAGGAATATTATTAAAGATCTTTCTTAGGCTTGGTTCTCTCTTCCCTCCCATATGACTGATACAGGAAAATCTCACTTCCTACTCTGGTGATCCCTCTTTCTTTCAAAATTTGAGTAGGATTAGGGGAAACCATGGAATAGGCTTCCGAAACCACATGCTTATGTGTTATGGTACATATTAATTCTAAAACTGCAATTACTGAAAATGCAACTCAAATTGGCTTAAACATGAGGAGGAATTTATTGGTTCACATGCCTAAAAAGACTTGAAATACTAGGCTTCAGCCAAGGCTTTACCCAGGAGTTTGTGTTGACACGAGGACCCACCCAGTTGCACTTCGTTTCTCCTCTCTGCTTTCCACAGCATGTATTTCTCCTAGTGGCCACAAGATGGCTGCAGGTAGCTTTGAGGGCTAAGTACTTTCTCATTCACATCCAAAAGGAAATGTCCCTCAAGTCGTTTCTAAGAAGAGTGAAGTCGTTTTCCTGAGAATTTTCCAGAAAGTATATCTTTGATTGACTCGAATTAGGTCATATGTTCCTACCTAGTCGTGGTGATGGGGGAGGGTGGGACCTACAGCTTGTCTTAAATCTGTCAAAGTCCGTCCTTGGAATTGGGTGTGAAGTCAGCGCCCCTGCAGGCACCAGGTGTGTCAAGAAGGATGGACACCTAAGTGGTTATCAGGTTACTGAATCAGAGGGACCAGACGGCAAATGCTCCAAAAAGGCTTATTTCCTCAAAAGAAAACATCTTCACTTTCCTTTTTCTAGTCTTGGAGGGTTGGGACTTGGGGGCTCAGTACTGGGATGAGGCCCTGAGGAAAGGAAACACGGAGTAGGCCAGCATGTAGTCCAGCCCTGGGGTTGAAGAGACAAAAAGGCTCACCTGTGTCCTCCCAGCTTACCTGGTTAGAAGACCAGGTTTGAGAGCAAGACTACCTAACAAAGAGTGTACATCAGCTAGAATTCCTTATCTTTGTATGCGTTGGGAGTCGCATGGAATAGAAGCAGTAGAAAGCCGATATGCAGGTGGCATTACAGGAATCAGAGATTCGGGATGTTGGCCACCTTCCCACATTTTAGCACCACTAACTATGAAAGAGTCATCAGCAGACCAATATTAATACTTAACGGCTTTACGATAATAACTCAATCATTTAACTTTTCTGTTGTCATTTCTTCATCTGTTAAATGGGGATAATAGAATCATAATAACCTCCTTGTCTATTTTGTGAGGAAGAAAGAGGATCTGTTCTTTGTCTCATGTTTTAGTCTCAGCCCATAAAAGTGGGAACTACCACCCTCATCCATACCCCCTCTGGCCTCCCTCTCTTCCTCCTTAATAGCTCCTCCCAAAGGAAGGAGGAATTCCAAATTTGATTGGTCAGCCATCTATAATTCAGCAAGTTACACTAGGAGGCAGAGTTATGTGTGAAAGTGCTGAAGGTCAGTACTCATAATTGGCACAGCCCCCTGCTTCTCTTCCTTTCCCATTGCTGTGGGAACACCTAGACATCTTTCTCCATCACTTCTTGTAGCGAAATTGGTAAACAGAGCCCTTTGGAGATCTAGTCAGCTCTCTAGCCATAGGTCCCTCCAAGAGTACAGCTCTTAAATTTGGATATGAGTTTGGAGAGAGGAGCCCTCACTTTGATTTGGGCTCACTACTCCCAATTCAGCTTTTACATTAACATATTGGGTTCTCGTCCTGCTAGCTTTACTAACACTCCTAATCTTTCTTATGTGGTAATTCTTTGTGTTTGTGTGTGTGTGTGTGGGGCGGGGGCGCTCCTTTGGCAAGATCCCAGGTGAGAACATGGGGATGAGGGTGGAGGAAGGTGAAAAGGTAAAGATAGATACTGAGCCAATCCTGTCCCAGTAGCCTGCTGAGTTGTAGAGATGGAATGAAAATTAAATACATGAAAGTATCTGAGAAATTAAAACTGAATGCAAATTTAAAGTGATACCAGCCTCTTGATCGATAATGTGAGGAGTGATGCTCTCTCCTGGAAATGGGCCTTGTACAGATGTCAGTTCTGGAAAGGAGCATTCTGACACCAGACGCCAGAACCTTGACTGTTAGCTGAGATGTTTTCTCCTCTCAAATGTGGTTTGAATACAAATGTATAATGACATAAGATGTAGGCACTGCTCAGAAGTTGACTGATAGTCCCAACTTGGAGGAATAATTAGTAGTAGATCCTCTCTTTTTCCTCTTCTATGAGAAAACATATCTTCATGCTAAGTCTAAGGAAATTTACAACGTGCCTTGAATTTCAGAGTCTTCTGGGACTTTGTCTCTCTTCCAAGGGCTCTACTATCTTGAAAGATATCTTGTTTTAACTCTGCCTTTCTTTTGAGCTACTGCTCATTCTTCTTCTTTTCACTTCCCTTTACTATCCACCCATATATTTCTTAGCCCCAGAATAATTGTCATGTCCATGGCTGTAGTAAGTCGCTCTCTAATGTCACCAATGATGTCATAATCATATATTCAAATGGAAAGTTCTTCTTAGTTCTCATCCTCCTTGATGTTATTGTTTACCTTTCTTTCAAAATTATTTAATATTTCTTTCAAAATTATTTAATATTTCAGTAGCTTATTTTCTAAAGCACATCCACAATTTCACCACAGTGCAGCTATATATATATATGTGTGTGTCTATATATATATATAGTCTTCTAGTCTTTAGCCATGTTAATAATTTTTTACAGAGTTGGAAATGATATACAAAGAATTATTTCTTTCATTTAATATGATTTATGGACAGATCATACAAGAGTAGAGCTGGAGAAGGCCTACTAATAGGGTATATTCCCTATACTTTACTTTACAGATGAGAAAACTACAGTTTATTGGCCATGCCTGATGGAAAGCAGTGTCCAAGACAACCCATATCCAAATTCCAGCCAGCTCTCCACCTTGGCTATAGGACCCACAGAAGGGTTTCTCCAAATATGGAGAAAGCACCTGGGCATTTGTTAAAAATGTAGTTTCCAGGACCCTACCACATCACTGCATCACCCTCTCCAGGGATGGGACATATGTATTCGCAAGTTTTAACAAATACCTAGGTGCTTCTTAATTAAAATTTGAGAACCACGGTTTTGGAGAGCTTAAGTCATAGAAGACACAGACAAATGTTCAGTGCTACTAACTTGGGCTTCTGAGCTGGGTTAGGCCACTACAGACTGCCAAGACCACAGCCTGGATGAACAGCCGTGTCCTCATCTAAGCAGAAAACACTCTCAGGCCTGTCCTACCAAAACCAAACCAGCAGAAACAGATGTGTTTGTTCATGTGACTTTTTATTAGTAAGTCATATTGTTTGGGGATTTTGAGAAAAGAGAACGAAGAAATAGCCTAAGAGAGTTTTGAGATAGCTATTAACACTATCTGAGAAACACATTAACCCAATTCGGTTGTATTAAAAATCACTATTCCTCCTGACATATATGCCCTATACCTTGTAGGGCATACAAGTTGCATGCTTACTACAGTTACTGCCATCTATTGCTTCATTTTGGCCATGACCTTTATTAGACCTTTCTTTGGGTGTATTTTGTATGTGTGTTTGATTAGGGGAGGGTGTAGATGTTAGAGAGAGAGGTGGGAGAAGGGGTGGCAGTAAAGTTTGAGCACTCCTATAAATTAGACTGGTGTTTTACGAACTGCTGGTTGTGATATATTAGTGGGTTTGAAATCAATTTAGTGACCAGCATTTCTAAATGGAGCGGAAAGGAATGAAATAGAGAGTAGAAAAGAATAAAATAGTCCACCATGTGTCACCAGTAGTAAAGAGGTGTGTGTGTGTGTGTGTGTGTGTGTGTGTGTGTGTGTGTGTGTGTGCTTATAGTAAATCAGAATGTAAAATTTCTTAATTTTGATAGTGGTCAAAATATTTGAAAGAAGTTGGGTTGGGAGGAAAAATACACACTGTTAGAAGACTAATAAAGTTTAAAAAGTTTGAATCCTTTAAGTCAAAGGTTACTTTATATCAGTCCTCTTGACTGCCAATCCAGGGCTTTTTTCCCCCTAACATTTCAATGCAGCATACACTTCCCTTTGCATACTAAGTCCTCATGTGCTTTCATTTCTAATGAGTGACTATTAGATTCATACAACATTATTTGTTTTATCATTTCCCTACTGTTGAGTATTCCATTTTAGCTATTATAAATAATTCTGCTATAAGTATTTTTATAATTATAGGTTTGTTCTTCTTATGAGTCACTTATATGAGATACATTTTCTGCTCTGATCATTTTTATAGCTCTTACTCAAACAAAAAACAACCGATTTATACTTCTACCAGCAACCATTTCCCACCAGTCTCACTGGTACTGAATTTTATCATTTATCCTTATACTTGCTTATCAAATATGTGTTAAATGACCCCTTATAATTGGTTTCATTTGGATTTCTTTAATTACTTTTGAAGTCTAGTGTTTCAAACGTTGGTTTATGTCAGCTTTTCCGCTGTGTGGACTGCCTACGTGTGTCCTGGACTCTGTCTCCATTGGGAACCTGGTTTGAATGATTCAATATATTTTAGCCATTAAATTTTAAACAAGCAGCCATATTTATAGCAAACATTTTTCTTAGTGTTAGAGTTCTTTTTGTTTTGGTTTTGTGGAATTTTATTATTTCATGGCTTTACATTTTTATATAATTCTATCATTATTTTTTACTTTGAATGTCTTCCATGTTTTAAATCATATAAAGAAATGATCTCCTAATTGTTAAAAAAAGCATTCTATTTCATTTTTTATAATACAATTTTTAATTCCGATACATATGCACAAAATGAAAAATCCCTCACTTTTATAGAATGTGAGGGTGTAAGTCAAGAACAGATTTGTTATAAGCCTTTTTGCTTGTCTAAATTGGTCTTCCTCAATGAGTGATCCTAGACCAGCAGCATCACATCACCTAGGAAATTATTAGAAATGTAAATTCTCATGCCCTATTCCATACTTACTGAATCAGAAGCTCTGGAGATGAGCCCTCCCTCACCTCCCCCAGTAATCTATGTTTTAATAAGCCCTCCAAGTGATTCTGATACATGCTCAAGTTTGAGACCCACTGTTCTAAATCAATGCTAAAGCATTTTTATTTGGGTACAAACTCAGGCACAGTTACACTTGCTTCTAATTTTTAATTAATTGGTAGTAGAAATCATCTGCCTTTACTAGGCAATTCCCATGGAGCCCACAGAGCATCATTTACTCCGTTTATCAAAATGTTTAACTACAAGGTCCCCTCTATTCCCACCCCTTATTAGGATAACCAATTATATGCCTAGGCTTACAATTTGCAGTTGTGCTTATAACCACCCTCCACTCAGCAACCCCCTGCTACTTTATACTGTTTAAGGTTTGCATATTATTCCAGTTACCCTCCTGGGTTATTAGCTTTGAGATATTATGTGTATTTGTGTCTTTGCATATGGAAAATTTCTCAGCTATGCTTTCTGATTTTTTCCCACTCTCCTGGGTCTTTGCCTAGTGGTGTCATTGCTGATCTTTCCCCTTATCCCAAGGTCAGTTTTCAAGCACCCTTCAATAATAAATATAAGACTGGCAAAAGATAACATTCTTAAAACATTATTTTAAAATGTCAGAGAAAATTTCAGAATTTTTCAGGAAAAAAAAGGAAATATCAATGTTGCTAACCTGATGCAATGGAAAGAGCTTTACCCGAAGAGAGACTATGGGAACCAGCAACCACCTTAAGAATGTCCCACAGTGCATCACCAGCATTGACTGGGAGAGTGTGGAGATTTCTCAGAACTGCCTTGCTGGGCACAGAGTGTTTAAAATGTTTAAACAGACTTGGTTCTTAGGTGGGACAAGCATACTCTCATATTTCATACCTCAAGCAACCAATGAAGTTAAGTTGTAAATATCTCAGTGATTTTCACAGCTATGGTCCAGGCCTTTATCAAATCTTTTCCCAACTTGCTGTCCTTCTAATCCCCTCAAAAGCAATGGCTCAGACTCCACCAAAGACTTTCCCATGCCAGACATCCTCAGGCTAGATCTCATTTTCATATGGTCCCTTGGGACCACACAAGAAGTTTCAGGTGTCTGCTCAGGAGAGTTCCAGGTGACTGCAGATATGTATCACCATATCAGGGCCATACATACCTATATGAAAGCATTAAAAAATTTAGGTGTTCTGTAGTCTATGCACCTGAAAAACAGGATACGATGGAGAAAGCCAACTCCATGGGCAGGTTGCGATCTTTATTAGATAATTAGAGAAGTGAGAACTGAGCCACTGCACTCACAAGTCCTCATATCACTTGTGTTGGCTTCAGGGTAATCTTAACTCTCAAAACACTTTAAGATAATTTAGTACGATTTCCTGTCCTGATACAGGTACAAATCATGAAGACCTATGATTTTGGAGGAAAGTGAAGAAACAGGTAATTTTATGTTTGAGACATAGCAACCCCCTCTTGAGGGGTTACTTAGGACTTCTGGCCTTTACCTGGTCTGAGGGCTCCACGTGGGAGAACTTAGTAACTTGTAACCCAGCAATCCAGGTAACCGAAGCTACTAATTTTGGGCTGCTGACCCAGCAGCTTAGAAAATATCACCTGCAGAGTGCAGTTCTGAGACAGATACAAGAGGGTTCTGAGATTTCTGAAGGATGAACAAGTTCAGAACCCAGAGCATGATAGCTCCCTTCTTAACTGGCACCACAGACAGGCCTTCTCTGACCCTCCCCCACAAAATTAGAAATTTGGACATTCACATGATGTTTCTTACATACCACAGAATATAAATTTATTAACTAAAAGTGGTGACTAACTCTTCTAGTGACTGGAAGTGACTTCTTTCCAAGGAACTCACTTATAGTACTGAGTACCATTGTGCAGAAGAAGAAAGATGGCCGTAGTCAGGCTCCCTCCCGACACCCTTAGCAGCTAACTTCCGAGAGCAGCGGAAGTGACTCAGCACATCTCCCCTTATGTACCCATGTGTCTGGTACACATGCGTGGGCTTCCATTATCTGGCAGTGTGACACTATTGTTTAATCTGTATATAAAAGTTGTTCCTGCCTTGTGAAGTGAGCTGTGCCCTTGCTGGAATAAAGAGCTACGTTGCAGTTGCCTATGGTTCCCCGCATTTTCTTCCAGTTGCCTGAACCTTGTATTCTTACTTCAGAACCTCTAATCTGCAGTAACACAACCATATCAATGGTCAAAGTCTGCCTGATGGGCAAATAATCAGAATTTACAGTCTGAAAGGTTTTGAGGGGTTTCATTCAGACCAGAAGAGCCTACTGAAACCATTCCTACTCTGCGGAGAGGAGAGTAATGGGAAAATCTGTGTCCACCAGGTGTGGTCACTTCTCTCTCCTTTGAAATCTATTAGATAAACACTAATGTGTTCTTACTATTCGGTTCCTTTCTTACAAAAGCCAGCTACATTATTTCAATAATAATGGAACGATTTCAATAATGATGAAATATTAATTGATTGGAAAATGATCCTTATACTATTAATAGTTTCGCTCAGTTTATCCACTCATTTAGCAAATATTTATTGAGCTGCTTCTATGTATTAGGTACTCTTCTACGCACTGAGGATATGGTTATGGAAAAGATAAGAAAGATTCCTGCACTCATGGAGCTTCTATTTTGTCCTCTACATTTCCCAGGATACACACTGTTTGCTTTAATTAGATCTGGGTTTTCGCCAGGACATCACAGAATAATGTTAGATATCACTTTTTGAGTGTGACTATCCCAAATTTGAAGTCACCTATACAACATTTGTGGTAAAGAAATATATTTTCCTTTGGTTATGGCCACTAATATCTGATATTAATGCAGCATTTTCTAGTTAAACAAACATTTTGCTTTGGCAGCAAACAGCAATCAATAAATGAGATCAATGACGTATAAACAAATGTGACAGGATTAATGAGCAGGTGCAGACTGGGATTTTTTTTGTCTTGTTTTTTAGTGACATGTAGGAAGCACAATACTTAACTTCAAGGGAATGTTCTGAGTTCTTAAATGCAATTTGACAGTGTTTACAGATTCTTCCCTGAAAATAACCATACATCTTACATAGTATATGTATCTTATGAAGGTGGAAAAAAGAAAAGAAAAAAAGGAAAGAATGATTCCATAATTTCATGCAAGACCCAGCAGGAGTTTTCCTTCAGTACCTCAGCACTACTCACATTTAACACGGGCATTCTCATTGTAATAATACCATATCTGCATCATGCTTGTGATGGTCACTGCTGGCTGCCTTCCCAACAGCATTCCCTTTGCTCTTCCTTGCTGACAGAATCCTTATTTTCTTTGAGTGGTTCCTTCTGAACTCAGAAGATTAATTGTGATTAGTCTATGATCTCATCCTCTTTACCAGTGATTGGTTTAGGCATGAATATTTGATATCATTTGGCCAATGAGAGATGAGGAGAAATCTGCGAGGGGGCTTCTGGGAAGGGTTTCCTCACACATGAAAAGAGATAGAAGAGGAGAAACCACTTTTACCCCTGACTTTGAATATTATTATGAGATTAGGTTAGGATGCTTGAAGTTTCCATTTTGCGGTCATGTGAGGACAGACCGAAGACAAAAATGTAACACTATGTGGAGGATGGTAGAGAATAAAAATGGACAGACAGAACTTGGGTCTTCGTGATGTCCTTTGCCCACTGAACTAACCATCTTGGAATCACTCTGAACTTGAGAAATAAACCCCTTATAATTTAAGCCAGCAGTCCGCAAAATGAAAGAAAATAAAAACAGCGATTTGTATTTATGTTTTAGCATACACATTTTAAAAAACATATTTACAATACAGATTGAAATCAGTAATTTTATTCAGTTTTTAATCTGTGAGATAGCTGTGTCTCCAAACAGACCCTAGAGACAGGTGTGGCAGTTCTACGAAACAGAATGGTGCTTTCTTCCTTTTTTATTTGTTTGTTTGCTTTCAGCACGTTGTGACATATTATAGTTTACAAATGCCCAATTAACTGAATTCAAGGGTTATATTATCCTAAATGATAAAATTTTTGTAAAACTTTGGGTATTTTTAAAATAGATGTTTGAAGATGTTTTGATTATTGTGTATATCATGCTAAAAATTATACTGATGTGTGGTCATCTATAAGGACATAAAGTTATTCAACTTTAAAAAAAATCTTTTTTAACAACATTATCAATAGGTTTTGAACCCATTTGTTAAAAATAAAAACTAAGAATCCAATTAGTTTTTGGAACAATGGTTTTCATTAGGGAAGTTGGTAACACATTGCCTAACTTCAGAATTTGAGTATGGGACTGAAATAGGGTTTCATGCTTTAGAAAGCACAGCCAATTATGAACTTCTGTGAATATTTGTGCGAAATCTTTTTCTACACTGACAGCCACCAAAATCTGGTATAAAAACAAGCAACTTAAAATTAGACATCTAAATTAAGTTTTTCACAAATTTCAAAATAATATTTTTCAAGTTTCAAAAATAAAGCAGAGTGCTCCTGTTAAAAATACTAATAATAAAGTATATTTTTAAAGATTATCTATTTTTATCTTTTACTTATATTGTTACATTTTATCATAGAATTTTCTATGACATTACATATACTTCGTGAATATACTTCATTGCATATACCATTTTGTTTATCTCTCCATCTATTGGGAGACATCTTGGTTGCTTCTGAGTTTTGGCAATTATGAATGAAGCTGCTATAAACATTAGTGTGCAGGCTTTTGTGTAGACATGTTTTCAGTTCCTTTGGGTAAATACCAAGGAGCATAATTGCTGGATAATATGGTAAGAGTATGTTTAATTTAGTAAGAAACTGCTAAACTATCTTACAAAGTAGCTGTCTCATTTGGCATTTCCACCAGCGATGAATGAGAGTTTCTGATCCTCACCTCTTCTTCGGCATTTGGTGTTGTCAGTGCTTTGGATTTCAGCCATTATAATAGATATGTAGTGGTATCTTACTGTCGTTTTAATTTGCAGTTTCCTAATGACATGTGCTGTTAAACATCTCCTCATATCCTATTTGCCATCTGTACATCTTCTTTGGTGAGGTGTCTGTTCAGATCTTTTGCCTATGTTTTAAATTGGGTTGTTTGTTTTCTTATTTTTTAATTTTTAGAGCTATTTCTATATTATGGATAACAGTCCTTTTTCAGATATGCGTTTTGCAAATACATTCTACTAGTCTGTGGCTTGTCTTTTTATTTTCATAACAATGTGTTTAACAGAGCAGAAGTTTTTAATTTTTATAAAGTTCATCTTATAAATTTTTTCTTTCACAGATTGTGCTTTTGTTGTATCTAAAAAGTCATTGCTAAACCCAAGGTCACCTAGACTTACTCCTATGTTATCTTCTAGGGGTTTTAAGATTGTGCACTTTACATTTAGGTTTTGGGTCCATTTTGAGTTAATTTTTGTGAAGGGCGTAAGGTCAATGTCAGGATTCTTTTTTTTTTTTTGCATGTGGAAGTCCAGCTGCTCCAACACCATTTGTTTAAAAGACTATCCCGTTTCTGTTTTATTGCTTTTGTTCCTTTGTCAAAGATCAGTTGACTATATTTGTGTGGGTGTATTTCTGGGCTCTCTAGTCTGTTCTATTGATTTATTTGTCTGTTCTTTTGCCATTGCCACACTGTCTTGATTGCTCAGTTTTACAGTGAGTCTTGAAATTGTGTAGTGTCAGTCTTCTCAATTTCTTCTTCAATACTGAGTTGGCTATTCTGGTTTTTTTTTGCAACATAATATAAAACATAATATAAAGTTTAGAATTGGTTTACACTTTTATAATGCACAAAATTTGACAAGGAGGTATGAAAAAGGTAACTTATTTACCCATTCATAAGTGGGGTGAGTGAGGCTCCAGGTAGTTAGAGATTTGCCCAGTGCCCATCAGAGACTCAAATCCAGGTCTTTAGCTGCCAAGCTCCCAGCATTTCCTCTCTAGTTATACCTAGATAGCAGGATCAAATATGTGTATGTACTGGCTTCAAAATGAGCTGATTGTCTACTGTATACCTGGCCTGTGTGCAAAACAGTACCCAGTATTTATCAGAGACACAGGTCTACTGCACAGCAGCCTGTTTACAAAGCTACCAACAGTGCCAAGTGACTGGGAAACTGACAGCTTGTGGAGTTCAGAGTACTGGGAGTGAGGAAGATTTGTTGGCAGCCTTACGTGCCAGTAATGAGAGTGGTCAAACTGTTATGATGTGGCTGCCTAAACCTTCTTTCGAAAACCAAACTTTGGTCATGGGAACTGCCACTAAAACACTAAAAGACCAACTAACTTGTTTACACTGAAGCACAGCTAATCCTTGATCTTAAATTCCTTGCTATTTCACATGTATATCTTTAAAACAGAAAGGAAAATTATTATACGACCGCTTTTCAAACTAAATCTTAAAAAAATCTGTTTTTCTATATTTTTTCCTTGTTAGAAAAATAATATGGGTTTAAAAAAGAATTTAAAACTACAGAAAATTCTAAGAAGAAAAAAATCACATATGTTCTTATCACACAGCAATAACCCTCATTACCAGTTTCATAATTTCTTTCCAGCATTTGTTCTATGCATATATATCTAGTGTCTAAGGGTTACTATTTTTAATTTTTTTGCTCGCAGGATTTGGATGTGTGTGTATTCAAATATTTTTGTTACATTTTATCATGGCATTTCCTATGACATTGCACTTCATTAATATGACTTTCAGTGGTTGCATTATCTATATTATATCACATTTATTTAATCTTTTTACTATTAGAAAATTTGCTATTATAATTATATTCTCAAAGCACAGTCTTGTACATATGTCTTTGTCTACATCTCTGATTTCAAAATTGTCCTTCTTATATAAGGACAAGGACGCTTTTTGTCTCAGGAGGCAGCCTGCTTCAGTGATTTTTTGTCAGTTTAGTCAAAATATGTGTTTTTAACACATTAGTGCTATATTCTTCCCCCTGTCTTCACATCTGAGAACAATGTGAGGTACTTATCTTGTCTCTTTTCCATCAATTTGTTCGTTTTTATCCTTCTGATAGTTCTTAGCCTGGTATAGGTATTTTTTTTCTCCTAGTTAAGATAGTGATATGGGACAGTGGCCTTTAAAAAGAGGTCCTTAAGTGAAAACTAGGCCAAAGAACTATTAAAAAAAAAAAAAAAAAAAGCCCCATCCAGACTTATCATTAATAAAGATCTGCCAGCCAGAATTTGCCAATTATTTAGATACTCTTCTGCCTAAGGATGACTGAGATGACCCAAAACTTTCTCTTCCAACCCCAATAAGTTGAATTTCCTCATTTTGAAATTTACAAATCTAAATGCAAGAAAATAACAATGAAATGGGAAAAAAGCAAGTTTCTCTCTATATGTATACATACACATATATGCGTATACATATATACATATATATGTAATCATTTTTTTGCCAATTCAGTGACATTTTTACGTCCAGTTAATCAAATCTGCTGAACAGTCAATTGGATTGAGTCATTAAAATCACCTGAGACACTATACCAACTATATTTTTATAGCAATGTTTAAATAAATCATACATATAAAACACGTCTTAGAGTGGGCAATTGTCTACTGATGTAATTTGACAGCCACCAAAAAGCACACCAACCTCAATATATTTCCCCATAGGCCCAGTCACTTCTATATTACTTATTCATAAAAATGTAGCCCTTAATACAAGAAATGAAAATCCTAGACTAAAATTCTGCATGTTATGATAAATGCAAAAATCCTCAACAAAATATTAATAAATCAAATTCAGCAATATACGTAAAAAAACATAATGACAAAGCAGGTTTTATTCTAGAAATACAAGGTTAGTTTAACATTTGAAATCAATCAATGTAATTTATCATATTAACTGAGTAAGAGAGAAATACAATATGATCATCTTAGCAGATGAAGAAAAAGCAATTAGTAATATTCAACATCCATTTATGATAAAAAAAAGAAATTCCCAAAAACCTGGGAATAGAAAGAAGCTTCATCAATCTGATGAAAGGCATCTATAAAAAACCCTACAGCTAACATCAAATTATCTGAACTATGAACACTTTCCTACTAAGATTGTGAACTAGGCAAGAGCATTCTACTCTCACCATTTTTCTTTGACATTGTACCAAAGGTCCTAACCAGTGTAAAGAGGCAAAAAGAAAGAAAAGATATAGCATCAAAAAAGAAGTAAAACATTCTGAATTTGCAGACAACATGATTGTTTATATAGAAAGTCCTAAGAAATCTAAACAAGTAAAAGAACTACTGGAACTAAAACTTAAGTTTAGCAAGGTCTCGGGATACAAGGTCAACATATAAAAATCAATTGTTTCTATATACTAGCTTTTAATCCACTTATGTGTCAAAATAAATTAAATACTCAGGAATAAATTTAATAAAAGACATGCAAAATATCTGTTGAAAACTATAAGACATGACAGAGAGAAATTAAAGACCTAACTAAATGGGGAGATATATCATGTTCATAGAGCAGAAATTCAATAGTGTTAAGATGTCACTTCTTCATATATTAATTTATAGAGCCAATGCAACCTCAACGATAATGCCACCAGGCTGTGCTTTTTTAAAATAAAAATTGAGAAGTATATTCCAAAATTTATATGGAGACACAAGGGTTCTAGAATGCTAAAATAATCTTAGAAAAGAACAAATCTAGAAGACTTATATTACCTGATTTCAAGATTTATAAAGCTATTATAGTCACTGAGAAGGATAGAAAGAGATCAATGGAATAGACCAATGGGATAGAGACCAACAGAATATTTACAAAGTCATTTAAAAGACAAGTTTGTTCGCCAAGTGATGCTGAAACAACCAAATATCCATATATAGAAAACAAAGAGATTAACTTTGAACTATATCTTATACCATACCAAAAATTGATTTATTTTATAAACCTAAATATAGGCATTAAAATAAATATAGAAAATACAGGATAATATCTTTATGATCTGGAAGTAAGCAGGAAAACAAGACACAGAAAGCAATAATCATTAAAGAAAAGTATTGGCAACTACAATTTCATCAAACTGAAACAATCATGCTCACTAAAAGACATTGTTAAGAAAATGAAAAGGCATCTCTAGACTGGAGATAAATTTCTAAGTTAAAAAAATGAAAATATCAAAAAGTTGAACTGCATCAAATTTAAAAAAGAAAATGAAAAGGCAGCTACCTACTGGGGACTATATTTGCAAAGAACTTACATCTAGAATATCTATAATGGAATAAAAAAAGTGTCAAACAAGGAAAAGACAAATACTGTATGATTTCACTTATATGTGGAATCTAAAAACAATAAATAAAAATTAAACTGAACCCATAGAAAAAGAAATCAGACCTGCGGTTATCAGAAGCAGGGGGTGGGGAATGGGGAAAGGAAGGTGGTCAAAGGTAAAAACCTCCAATTGTAAGAAAAATAAATAGTAGGAATGTAATACACAACATCATGACTATAGATGACACTGCTGTATGGAATATTTGAAAGTTGTTAAGAGAGTAGATCTTAAGAGTTCTCATCATAAGGAAAGAAAAATGTTTTTTCTTGTTTTCTTTCTTTTCTGTACCTATATGAGATGATGAATGTTAACAGAACTAACCATGGTAATCATTTCACAATATACGCAAGTTAAGTGATTATGTTGTACACCTTAAACTTACACACAGCTGTACACCAATTATATCTCCATAAAACGGGGGAGGAAGTATCGAACAGCTCAAATTTTTTAATGGGGAAAAGACTAAAGCAGATATTTCACAAAGAAAAGCATATTGGCCAATAAATACACGAAAATGTGCCCAACGTTACTAGTCATCAGGGAATTGCAAATTAAAACCACAATTAGGTAACACTGTATATCCAATAAAATGGCTACAATTATAGAGATTGACAATATCAAATGTGAGGATGAAATAGAGTAACTGGTATTCTTACACATTGCTAGTGGAAATGGACAATGGTACAAAAACAGAAAAGTTTTCACACACACACACACACACACACACACACACACACACACACACAAAGTTTTCCCATTTTCCCTTAGCTTCTCCCATCAAAAAGACAAAACAAAACAAAACAAAACAAACTTGAGACCAATCCCCTTTGATCTGATCAGAGAACATTTGTGAGAATCTAAACAGCATCACATTCAAAAGCATGTTTCTCAGTAGAAAGAATCAACATCATTAAAATGGCCATAGTACCCAAAGCAATCTATAGATTCAATGCAATCCTTATCAAAATACCAATGGCATTTTCCAGAGAGCTAGAACAAATAATCATAAAATTTATATGAAACCATAGAAGATCCCAAATAATCATGGCAGTCTTGAGAAAGAAGAACAAAGTTGGAGGTATCACACTACCTGATATCAAACTATACTATAAGGTTACAGTAATCAAAACAGCATGGTACTGGCATAAAACAGATATTGATCAATGGGATTGAATAGAGAGCCCACTTAATTTATGACAAAGGAGGCAAGAATTACAATGGGGTAATGACAGTCTCTTCAATAAATGGTGCTGGGAAAATTGGACAGATACATGCAAAAAATGAAACTGGATCACCTTCTTACACCATATACAAGAATACACTCAAGATGGAATAAAGACTTAAATGTAAGACTTGAAACCATAAAACTTCTAGAAGAAAATATAGACAGTAATCTTTCTGATATTGCTACTAGTAATTTCTTTTCGGATATACCTCTTCGGGCAAGGGAAACAAAAGAAAAAAATAAACATGGGACTACCTCAAACTAAAAAGTTTTTGCACAGCAAAGGAAATCATCAACAAAATGAAAAGACAACCTACTGAATTGGAAAAGATTTTTGCATATGACACAACTGATGAGGGGTTAATATCCAAAATATACAAAGAATTCATACAACTCAACAACAAAAAAACAAACAATCCAATTAAAAAATGAGCTGAAGACATGAATAGATATTTCTCCAAAGAGGAAATACAGATGGCCAACAGACATATGAAAAGATGCTCAAAGTCACTAATCATTAGAGAACTGCAAATTAAAACCACAATGAGATATCACCTTACACCTGTCAGAATGGCTATCATCAATAAATCAAAAAAAGAAGCGTTGGCAAGGATGTGGAGAAAAGGGAACACTCATACGACTGGCAGCTGATTTCTCAAAAGAAACTAAGCAGGACAGAAGGGCTTGGAAAAAAATATTCGTCAGGATGAAGACCCAGAATCTAAAACCAAGAATACTTTATCCAGCAAAGCTATCGTTTAGAGTTGAAGGACAGATAAAGAGCTTCCCAGACAAAAATAAACTAAAGGAATTTATCACCACCAAGCCAGAATTACAGGAAATGTAGGAGGGACTTCTTATTAAAAAAAAAAAACCCAGGGATGGAGTTGCTGAGCGGATAAGAAAACAAGACCCCTACATATGAAAAGGAAGGGAATGGAAAAAGATGTTGCTTTGATGAACCTAGAAGATATTTAAGTCAGACAGAGAAAGATAAACACTATATGATTTAACTTATATGCGGAATTTAAGCAATAAAAAGAACAAACTAATCAAAAACAGACTCACAAATATAGTGGACAATTTGGTGATGGACAGAGGGGAAGGGTGTTTGGGGAGCTGGGAGAATGAGGTGAAGAGTTAAAGAAGTACAAATTAGTAGCTGATGGATGGTCGCGGGGATGGGGAGCATGGCATAGGGAATGCAATTAGCATTAATACATTGGCTAGGTGGAGGGTCAGGGGAGGGAGGGAGCAATTGAGGGAATCATTTTGCTATGTAGATGTCTAACCAATGTACTGTATACTTGAAACTAATTAAAAACATTTTTAAAAGGTTAAAAAAATAAAGAGGATTTGTAGTTATTCTTATAAGCTCATCAGAATTATTTATTATATTTATATTACAGTGCGCAGATTTTTTTCCTTGATGAATATTATTGTTGGAAAATTCACTATTACAAACCATTGTAAAATGCAACTTCTTGATACTTAATTGTATATTTTTCCAGAGGCAAGTTCTCATACTGACCTCAGTCTGCCTTCCATTGGTTTATTTATTAGATTCCTCCACTTCCAGCTTTGCATATACTACTACCCTTGAGTATCACTGCATTTTGTTTACATCCTCACCAGCTAAGAAGTATAAGTCAAACTTCACTTTCTGTTGTTTATATTACTAAAACAATAGTTTTGGTTTTTTTTTTTATGTACATCTTTCCCCACCAACCTACTACTCTGGTGTATGGGAGGTACTGGGAAAGGCAGTCATGCACAGCTTGCTTGATAGCTGTGTAAAAGTGTGCCTTGGGCCTGGAACATTTTCTTCCATGGAGATAAGGAGCTCTCACAGCCTGTACTGGGCTTACTGTCTTGTTTATAAGGCCCTGCATAGAGCTTCTCTTCCCCATTCTGTACTTGATATGTACTCCTTCATTCTGATTGTGTGCATTATATGGCACAGAACCAACCCCACTGCTCTTCCCCTTGGGAAAAATGGGGTCCTTTACCTTAAGAACAAAGAGGATGTATGCAGACTATCTCCCTGCATTGGCTGTGGGATGAGATCCGTGGGCCATGGGGGACCAATGCTCACTATTAAACCTGATCTTGCTCTGCCTCCATGCGAATAAACTGTCAACCCACCCAGTGCCTGTGGGAGCCATGTCTTTCTTGTCAACTCTGACACTTGCAAACCATGTAGTGGGTTGACATCTAGGACTGCTGCTCCTGGTGGCAGGCATTGTATACTCTTTGCTATCCTCCACGCTGTGGGATACCTACCCTGGAGGTGGGAAATAGATGTCATTTGCTCAACAGAGAAGCATGCTGAGAGTGTGTGGGGTATGCCCTCCTTCCATACCACTTAAGGAGCACATTAAGAATACATTTATTGTTTTAATCCCTCATCATTCCTAGTCTATAACAGATGCCCAAAACATGTTTGTTGAACTGAACTGGCCTGTAATAAACTCTTCCCTGATGATCCTGCTGTGCTTCTGTGGCAGCTTCTCTAGGGACAGAGGAGGTTGTTTCCACACCGAGGCCCTGTATCCCCAGGGACAATGGTGGCTCGCTTGAGGCAGCCAGCCAACGGCTTGACCATCACTGCGGCTCCTGGAGATGGAACCACTGATATAAAGAGGAGAAGAGCTGAGGTTCCCAAGCCCTTCATCTCAACTGCATGTTCTGTGACAAAAGAACTGGATTTTGTTTCAGTCTAGCCCAGTTCTGATCTAGTGGCAGCACATCCAGAAACTTGGCCCGGCAAAGCACATGTAGATCATATTTTAACGAATCTTATTTACCTGCTTTTCAACAACTTACCTGCTTTTCAACACAACCCTTTTTGGCTTGTCCAGTAGATGAAAACAAGGGGAGCCGAAACCTCTGGGGACAGGGTAGAGCCAATATTTGTTGATGGTTCCAGACTGTCCTGTATATAAAGCGCAGAGAGAAAGGACACACACCTTCCACTTCTGAATTCTTTAGGTTTTGTTATGTTGCTACAGCTATGTTTATGCCCATATGTCTCTCATTTTCTAACTCAAAGTCATCTTCCTTCTTCTTACCATGGCTGCATGACTTACTCCTGAAAACACATCACGGAGTCCATATACAAATGCATTACTGGAGGTTTTCATAGAAAGACTTAAAAAAAGCTTTTTACCCTGCTCAGTGCAGGTGTCAGTCAGCACCCAAGCATTTGGAGAATGTGATGGAAACTGTATATACAGAAAAGCGTGCTGTTAGTGTATTAGCTAGGGTGACCTATTCTTTTAGGCTATTCAGAGAAATAACTGTCATTTGCAGTGGTTTCAGTCAACTGCTCTATCATTTTGTGTAATTAGGGACAGCTATTTTCTTTAGGGTGGCAAAACATGCAGAGATTCAGGCTTTTCTCCATTCCCCCCTTTCCTATGATAGAACAGCTCCATTTCGGAAGCTCTCAGAATGTTATTAGTCTTTGGCAAGTCATTGAGGCAGCAGCATCATGGAACATTCAGGAAGCAAAACAGAGAGACAGGCACAGGTGACATATGCAATCAGCTCGATGGACAAAGGAAAGATGAATGACAGAGCCGTTTGCTGAATATCCTACCTGTCCATCACCCGGTGCCAAATGTCTCCATGGATATGTGGTCTCTTATTTTTTCGCCAGAAAACAAAGGTCCTAAGAACTCAAAACCTTCTGTATTTTGACATGTCAGAAGAGAAAATGATAAAGTAAAATTTTCCTGCCACACAGGGTGAAGGGAATTTAAATATGTAATTGTATTGTGTTTGCTTTGTTCTAGTACTGCCCTTTTATCTACTGCTCCTAAAAATGACTTCATTTAGCCAAACTCTTCCCCTCCTGCCTCCGCCACAGGCGTTTTCAAAACATGAGCCACATGGCTCCGCTTCATTAGTGTCTTTGTTTGTGTACCAGCATCATTGATGTTATCAGTTATAGCTCTGGGAGTTTGGTTTGTTCATACATTAACCATCATTAGGAACAAACAGCAAACAGCTTCTCTCAGGAGCAACGCTCGTTCCCTGTGCTGACAGAGCCTAAGAAATGGAACTCCTTCTAGGTACAGTTTATGCCTGATACTTAAGCTTTCTCTTACACTAGTTAGTTGTATTCTCCTGAGTTTAGACAACTAATCCCCTATACCAGTGGAGAAAGAGCTATTGTTGTTTAAAAGATTCACAAACAGTATCCTCGTCACTGCCAGTACCCAGAAAGTCCCAGAGTTTTCATTTTTCATGCTTTTTAACTGTATAGGGTTGTCAATTATGTCATGGACAATCTTATCTGCAGTATCCGGAGATGAAGTAAACCCTTGGTTCTCAACATTTCAATTTATACAGCTCAATTAAAAAAAAAACATATATATTAAAAAATGATCTCCTGTTGTAGATCCGTTATATAATAAATGATGAATTTTGACAATAAAAATCAAATCTCTCTATTGCTAACATTTGAGAGATAGAATTAAGAACAATTCCAATAGTAATTACTTTCTCAAGTGACTTTCCTGTGGTTTTATTTATCTGAATGCTGAAAGACCAACTTCTGAGTAATTATAGACTGTGGCTGTGGCATTAATGAATCAAGTCCTCCATTTTCCCAGTCACTCCAAGGTCACATTGCCTAGCAATCCACTGATTAGCTGAATTGTCAATCCTTTTTACCAACTAACATATATTTGCTTTGTATTTGATTGATTTCTTTGGCCATCAATAAAACAAAAATAATTCTAAGACAGTAAATTTGATGAAACACACAGACATAGCCAAAAATCCACTTTCTATCTTTCCAGTTTATCTTTGATCATCTGTAAATGGTGGTGGAACACTTTATATGTGATCTGAACTGTCCTATTAATAAGTGACCCAAAGGATTAGACATGTTTTTCTAGTCCGGTGCCTCAGGTGCCATAATAATGACAGGGACAAACTTTCCTCTGCCAACAGACCACATCTGCTCAAGCTCTTCCTTATGTGGTCCAAGCAGATCACTGTACTGTGGCTGACAGCCTGCAGGCCAAGTATGACAGTGGTCCTTAGGGAGAGCCTTCCCAGGCCCAGCAAAAAGCCCAGGAAGGTACAAAACTCTCTCTTCAATTTACGAGTTGCTGAATAACTCTCCTCCCCACAGAGAAGCTGATGGTTGAGGACAAGTGATGTTTGTGTTCTCTGCCACGATGTCATAGTCTTGACCTCTGGTGGGTGTGATTTCTGCCACAAGTTTGTGGGATTGTCCTTGCAAGACTTGATTTTCTGAGGTTATCTGATTCATCCCAGATTCTATGTCTACGATTTAGCTAAAATGCCAGCAGGCAAAGAGTGGCTTAGACCAGGAGTTAGCAAATTTTTCTGTAGAGGACCAGACAGTAAATATTTTCAAGTTTTGTGGGACATACAGTTCTCTCACAGCTACTCAAATCTTCCGTTGTAGCACAAAAATGGCTACAGACAACGAATGGGTGTAGCTGTGTTATAATTAATTTTATTTACGAAAATGGGCAATGGGCAAGATTTGGCCCATGAGACATAGTGTGTCAATCCCTGCTCTACAGGAGTTGTCTCTAATTTTTTTTGATTGCGTATGTTAACAGTTCAAACAAAACAAAACAAAATAAACAAAACACAAATATACAAACCCCAAACACTTTTAAATACATACCTGCAATATATGCTTACTTACGTATAAGTTATATGACACTATAAAACACACACATAAATAGGACTTTTGACAAATGAGATATAAATGCAATAATGCTTTCAAGTGTAATTTTAACTGTGATGACTTCATACTGTCATTACCTAAGATCTAAAAGTATAATGTATACTGAGTACTAGGCTCACAATTTATGACAGTGGATTTAAATCCATGATTCAAATAGTCTTCTTGGTAATTTAAAAAGAAATTGGATTTTTGTTATACTTAAATAGATATGTTTTTATCTTGTTCTTAGCAAAGAATTCAAGCTATTTTTTATTTTAACAAACTCATTGTTTGCTTTCTGCGAGGCACTAACTTGTTTCAAAAATATTATTTAATTTTCATAAAAGTCCTATAGGGTGGGTACTATCATTATCCCTTCTTTTTACATTTGAAAACTATAGCACAGAGACATTAGTTAACTTGCCCAAAGTCACACAATTACTAGGTGATTGGCTCCAGAATCCCAGAATCTTTGTTCTTATCTACTGAATTAAGCTGCCTCTCTTATGTATTTATTTATTTATTTATTTTTTGGTAGTTCTTTTAATTCTTTCACTATTAGAATTAAACTTCAGTCTACACATTCTTTTCAGAAATATTTATAAGTTACTTGTCTGTTTAGGGTACAGTGACTTTAGGTAAAACTAAATAATGTCGTCCAAAAATCCACTTAACTAGGCACATGTAAACTGCCCTACACTGCCACATAATGATGTGACTGAATGAATGAGGGCTCCACTGTTAAACCCCTAGCTGTAGGGAATTCCCACTTTCCCTCTAGGAAAACCAGAGAAATGTGTTCATCCGAGTAACTGACTGAGTCAGACTGAGTAATTGAAGCTGTCAGGATTGACTTGTGTATTAAGGATTAGTTAATTATTTATTATTATTATTTATCATTAGCATCTGGTCTCCCATCCAAGTATTAACCAGGCCCGACCCTGCTTAGTTTCCGAGGTCAGACATCAGGCTTATTCAGGGTGGCATAGCATAGACCATGGCTCTACTGGGGTGTGAACCCAGGACCTTCTGCATGTAAGGCAGATGTGTTAACCGCTACACTATGGAACCACATCCAGTTAATTATTTTTTGAGATCTACAAGTCCTAACATATTTTCAATTCCGGTAATGGATGATCTTACACACCTCCTGGAATATGCCACCCATGCTTGTCTAAAGGAATGACCATCTGTCCCAATTATATAATACTATGTCCATAATAAAATATTGTCCTTGTTTATACTAATAAACATAATAAAGATTAATCTATAATTACCATAATTATCATTATATTAAAATACATTGAAATACAAAGATTAGATGCCATTGCACTAATCTTTAGCTGTTATTAATCATCTTGTTAAAACTCTGCTTCTCTGCTCTGAATTTAAAGAGAAAATAATCTTCAAAGCTCTGGACTTTACCTCTGGGCAGCGGTTTGTTGTGAAATGTCCCACTCAACAGAATTTCTCCCACTTTTAATTTCTCAGTTTGAGATCTGGTGCTTAACACTCCCTATGGCAGTGATTCTCAAATTTTAATGCACATTGGGATCACCTGGAGAGCTTACTGTAACAGATTGCTGAGCCCTGGCCTGGAGTTTCTCAATCAGTTGGTCTGGGGTGGTGCCTAAGAATTTGCATTTCTAACACTTGAGGATATCCAGGTATGCTGCTACAGATCCAGGGACCCATTTTAAGCACCGCTGCTCTGTATAACTATCTGGTCCAGCTCTTTCCAGGAAACAGAAATTGACTTTCTATTGCACAAGTCATTTTTTATTCCATGTAACTTCACTATTACCCAGAAATCTTTTTTTTTTCCCCTGGCTTTATTGAAATATAATAGACTATTAGTTGCTCATATTTACATTGTACAATTCAATGAGTTTTTTTTCAATTATAGTTGGCATACAATAATATATTAGTTTCGGTTGTACAGCATAGTGATTAGAGATCTATATAACTCAAAAATGATCACGCCGCTAAATCTAGTACTCCTCTTCCCCCTTACATATTTATTACAACACATTGTTAACTATTTTCCTTATGCTATACTTTATATCTCCATTGTGTAACTATCCACTTGTATTTCTTAATCCCTTTGACTTTTTACACTGTCACTGTCGCCCCAATGCCTTCCCATCTAGTAGCTCTTGAAATATTCCCTGTATCTATGAGTTTATTTCCATTTTTGTTGTTGTTTATTTTGTTCTTTAGATTCCACATGTATGTGAAATCATGTGATATTTTTCTTTCTCTATATGACTTAGTTCTTTCAACTCAATACACTCTAGGTCCATCAAGGCAATATTCTTTTCCATCCCCTTCCTTTTAGTCTGTGTGTGTCTTTGAAATGAGTCTCTTGTAGGCAGCATATGTAGGGGTCTTGTTTTCTTATCCATTCAGCCACTCTATCTTTTGGTTGGACCGCTTAATTGTTTTCCATTTGAGATACTTGTTGATAGGAATGTAGTTATTACCATTCTTTATTCATGTTTTTGAAACATGGTTTTTTCCTTCTTAAAGAAGTCCCTTTAACAATTCCCGTAATACTGGCTTGGTTTTGATGAATTCTTTAGCTTATTTT
>NW_006436289.1:3548305-3562620 GCF_000325575.1 Pteropus alecto | reverse complement strand
TGGTGGTGATAATTTCCTTTAGCTTATTTTTGTCTTGGAAGCTCTTTATCTGTCCTTCGACTCTAAATGATAGCTTTGCTGGATAAAGTGTTTTTGGTTGTAGATCTTGGGTTTTCATCACTTTGAATATTTTTTGTCAAGCCCTCTGTCTTGCAAAGTTTCTTTTGAGAAATCAGCTGCCAGCCTTATGGGTGCTCCCTTGTAGGTAACTCATTGCTTTTCTCTTTCTGCTTTTAAGATTCTCTCTTTGTATTTAACCTTTGGCATTTTAATTATGATGTGTCTTGGTGTGGGCCTCTTTGGGTTCATCATTTTTGGGACTCTCTGAGTTTCCTGGGGTTGTATGTCTATTTCCTCCATCAGGTTAGGGAAGTTTTCCATCATTATTTCTTCAAATATATATTCAACTTCTTATTTTCCCTCTTCTCTTTCAGATACCCCAATGACACAGATGTTTGTACATTTAACTTTGTCCTATGGCCTCCTTAAATTATTATTATAGTCTTGGCTTCTTTTTTCTTGCTGTTCTGATTTGGTGTCCTTGGCTTCCCCACCCTCTATATTGGTGGTTCGATCCTCTTCCTTGTCTTCTGTCGATTCCCTCTAATATACTCTTCATCTCAGATAATGTATTCTTCATTTCTGATTGGTTCCCTTTTATAATTTCCATTTCCATTTTTATGTTTTTTTATCTCTTTGTTTAAGTTCTCACTGAATTTATCCACACTTCCCAAAAGTTCATTGAGCATCTTTATAACTAGTGTTTTGAACTATGCATCTGTTAGATCACTTGACTCCATTATCTCTCATATGATTTCTGCTTCTTTGTCTTCCCATTTTGGCTATTTTTCTGTGTCTGTTTCTATGTACTAAGCAAAGCTCTTAAGTCTCCCGGTCTTATTAGCATGGCTTTGTGTAGTAGGTGTCCAGCAGCACAGTCCTGAGGGGTTCAGCTGCAGGCCAAGTTTAGCCCAGCCTGTGCCCCTCCAGGGCCGCTTGTTAAGATTCAGCAAGCAATCCATACATGCTTTGCTTGCAGTTGCCTCAAGAAGCCACGCCAGAAATGGAGGCCAGCTGTCACTAGTGTGGGGTTTGGAGCTGATCAGCAAGGGACACAGGACTCACTGAGGACACAACTGAATGAGGTTTGGATAGAGCTGTAGGTTGGGGGAGATGAAGTTTCCGGGAATCTTCTGGGTGGAGAGATCTCTGTTATCCAGTTTGATGATGTCTCAGCTATGGCAGCGCTGCGTCTACATGCTGGGAACGGGGAGAGCTCAACAGAGGAACAATGGATACCGCCAGCACTTCTGCCTGGGAGAAAGCCTCGCGTCCGGCCCTCGCTCTAACAACTCAGTGTCTCCCTGTAAGTCCCTTGGTGCCCCCCGAGCAGCCAACCTGGTGCTGGTGCTTGGAGTGAGCGAGTCCATCACGGCAAGAGTCTGCTCATAGACATGGCCCCTTTAAGAGGCGTCTGCAGCTGCCAGTTGCCGCTGCCGTAACCTCTGTCCTACCCAGCTGCTGGCGACCGGGCAACCTCGTGTCTTCGCCCCCTCCTACCTTCTACTGTTGCAGGGTGATTTCTTGTTTCTCTTCTAGTTGTAGTGCTTCTGTTCATCTAGCCCCGAGGCAACTGTTTGCTCTGTGTTTCAGTCACAACTTTAATTTGGTCTCGAGTATAGACTTTGGTCTCAAATTCTATACTTCTAGGATGAACAAAGCCTCTATCATCTACATCACTTTGCCCAGGCTCCTTACCCAGAAATCTTGATGCCACATCCAACCCTATATCCTTAGGCAGACACTAAGGGCTTATTTCTGCTGCCAACTTTTATCTCAGACCAATTCTAGTTTGGTCCTTACTCAACAACTACCCACCACCAAACCTACCCTCAGAAATTCTGGGCCTGGCCTGGACCAGATGCTGGTATTGTGAAAAATTACACAAGATTGTACCTTTTTTAGTCTTTTCATCCTATATGCTTTCTCTGACCAATTTCATATATAGTCATTCCCATTTCAATTGTCTCCATTGATTCTCCAAAAATACACCTATAGTTCTGACCCCTGTTCTGAGCTCCAGATCTGCACATCTCAATTTCCCGTGGTCATCTCTACCTTGATGGGCCATAAGTATCTGAAACTCACTGCGTGGGTGGCATTGAGTTCACCAGATACATTGAAGTCTTAACCTCCCTGTAAATATAAATATGACCTTATTTGGAAACAGGGTCATTGTAAATGTAATTAGTTAAGATGAAGACATACTACAGTAGAATGGACCCTTAATCCAATAGTCTGTTATCCTTAAAAGAGGAAAAGAGACATATCACACACAGGGAGAAAGCAGCCATGTAACCATGGAGGTGAAAATTGGAGTCGTGAAGCTACAAGCTGAGGCACACCTAGGATTGCCAATAGTCAACAGAAGCTAGAAAAGGCAAGGCAAGATTCTCTGTGGCAAGTGTTAGAGGGAGCATAGACCTGCTGACATTTTAATTTTGGATTTCTAGGCTCCAGAACTATGAGATAATAAATTTCTGTTGTTTTAAGCCATCTAATTTGTTACAGTAACTCTAAGAAATAAATATACTCATCATACCCAAAACCGAATTGAATGTCCCCTGTTCTCTAAAATAATGCTAACTTGCTTCTTCTTCTAAGTTCTTTTTTTAAATAATAGCATTACAGTCTACAGTCTTCTCAATCATACAAGCTAGAAACTTGGGTTTCTTTTATATTCTTCTTCACCCTTCACATCCTATAAACTACCAATTTGTATTAACTCTGTCCTTTGTCTAACTTTCCCTTTAACATCTTAGCCATTGCAGCAAATTCCAAAGCCATTCCTTTTTTTCCCCTTCAACTTCTCGTATTTCCAATTAATTTAAAAATATCCGCTACAATGGTCTATTATATTAAACTACTTATAATGGTAATAATTACCCTTTATTGAGAACTTACTTTGTGCCTAGAAATGTGCTAAGTTCTTCCACATGTATTTAATTTCCACAATTTCAGGTGGTAACTAGATGGTCCCCGACTTACTATGATTTGACTTACAATTTTTCGACTTTATGATGGTTTGATAGTGATATGCATTCAGTAGAAACTGTACTTCATATTTTAATTTTGATCTTTTCCTGGGCTAATATGTGGTACAATACTCTCTCGTGATGCTGGGCAGAGGCAGCAGCCACAGCTCCCAGACAGGCACATGTTCACAAGGGTAAACCACCAATTCTCTATGGCGTACTATGTTGCCAGTGTTTTTGTATATTGTGTTCTGAGTATATTAAAGGTAGACTAGGCTAAACTATGTTTAGTAGGTTAGGTGTATTAAATGCATTTCTGACTTAAGATATTTTCAACTTATGACGGGTTTATTGGTATGTAACCCTACCATAAGTCAAGGAGCATCTGTACTATTAATATCTTTGGTTTATGGATCAAAAAACGGGTGCCCAAGTTCATGAAGTTATCAAATGTCAGAGTTGGGATTTGAAGTTTTATCCACTCTGCTACACTCTTTGTAGCACATTATTAAAATACAAAATACTGGGATGGCACTCAGGCCAACCCGAAGATACTTTTTCAGACTTGTTTCCGATATGCTCTTCTACAGCCCTCTGCTCCAGGCGAACCAGGCTACTTACTCATCATCCCTGAACATGTGGATTCACTTTCCTGTCCTTAGGGCTTTGATGATGAGTTCCTTCAATCTAAAAATTCAAGAATTTTTCACCAACCAAAATCCTTTACATACCTCAATGCCATGCTTACCAGTGGTTCCTTCCACCAATACCCAAGTCAGAATAACCTGTTCCTTCCTCTGAGTTGCCTCCTTAGAACTTATGTCATTCCACCCACTTTATAACTAGCCATTTACATGTTTCTTTGTTCCACGGTCTTGCTGGCCTCTAAATTCAAAAACTGTGTCATTTAACTTTGTCATTTACTTTCCTCCCATCTTTTATAACAGTGCCTCAATAAATGTTGATGGATTTGAATTGCTAATAACGGCAATAGTAACCATGATGATAATGTTAGCAAGCCTTTGCTAGGCATTAATATTCAACAGCTTCAGTAATATTCAAAAAGTAAAATCTTTTATTTAAAAACATTGCATTAGTTTTTCTCTTTCCACAACTAAAAAGAAATTTCTTAATCTAATTACCTATTTTGATGTAATATGAGAAGCTTCATTTGGAACACCTAGCCATTTCTATTCAATTTGATACTCTGTGTGATACTCATTTATTGTCTGGTAATATCAAAATCTGCCCATTATCTTTTAGAAATAAAATGCTCCCAAAGTGTGTGTGTGTGGTGGGGGGGGGGCGGCGGGGAACACCCACTCTTGTTTCCTACTCTCCAAAAAATATTCCATTTGTTCCTGGATCTTGAAGCAGGTCTGCTGTTAGTAATTTTAGGTTATGTGCCAGCTAGTCTGGAGCTAATCTAAGACTCAGTTATATTTTATGATAGGGGATCAGACTGAATTGACAACACTACATGCACCTCGCTGCCCTCCCTGTGCTGGCAGCTTAAACCCAGCCTTCATTTATTTTGGAGTCTCTGAAAACTGATATAAGATCAAATTCTATACTTCTAGGCAAGCAGTGGGAACACGAAGAAGGAAACAGAGAAGAAACTAAATGATCCCGATGGGAAATCAAGCCACACTGAACGTTCTGGCAAAGTAGAATAACTTTCTGCTTAAATGAGAAATTATTTAGAAGTCAGTCACATGTGAATCATTAACCAAAATGGTTATAAATGTGGGTGCCGTCATGAGGAACAAAGTGAAGAAAATGATTATGAAATAATTAAAACAGTATATCCCACGAAGCAGAGAAATGTGATGAAAAATAAAGTGATCACTCTTCCCTCTTGGGCTTTTTATATTTTTTTCCAAGCTGGAAAAATACCCCTGTTTCTGCCCATAATTTGAAATATCTAGAACATTGAATTTATTGACAGCAAATATACTTACCATCTAATTAGAGAAATCCTAAAGGGAAAAGAGTGCTATACACATCAGGGGTACCCTAGAGACTCAACTGTTCATAACTCTACATGAATGGGGAGAGAGGAGTGCCATATTCCCATTAAAGAGCAACACAGTTGGTTAAAGAATGAACAAAAAACAGCATTTCTTCATTAGTGTCATTGCAGGAAGCTGATGTGAAAGCTGGAGGCCATCAAATGGGATATTGCAGCAATAAAACAGAATAGAAAAATGAAATGCTCCATTCTCTTGTCAATCTCACATGCTTGTTTCTTTCTTTTTAGTATACTAAGTGCTACCCTGGTAAGCTAATGCATATTTGCAGTTTTGTTTTGTGCTTGGTAATTGTGCTATAGGCACTTATTCACTTGATAGAATTTGCTTTAAATGAAGGAAACTGGCAGGTTGGTAGAAAAAAAACAATGTTGCCGGATCACCAATTAAGGATACTGCCGGAGGGAAAACTGGTCCTGAGACTGTTATCATTAAAAATGATATAATGATGCTACGCTTCAAAAGGCATTTTGAAGAGACACTCAATGAAGGCGATAAGAGAGATGGATTACACGGTGGCTAATATATATGACTGCTAAATTTAAATCACAAATATAGATACAATGGTAGTAGGTACAGTCATTTTTGCAAAAGTTTGGACATCTATACAACAAATATATCCGATCATGATGCAGTTGACTGGAGGGCTGATTCTCCGTAAATGGAGGAAGTCTTCCTCATAATCAATTCTATTCAAAACTCTTCATTGTGAAGGGATGTCACCTTGGTAGGCAGTAGGGGTATGAAAATTAAGAAGCCATAGTCCTGGCCCACCCTTTTGGATCTCATAATTTAGCAAGGGAACAGGCAGCACACAGGCTAATTGTATGTAGTTTTAAAAGATGAGGCAGAAAATTCCTCTACTTTTCTCATCGGGTCACCTATCAGTATCAGGGTGATCTTGTTTTTTCTCTAATCTCCCTCACTCTTTTCTCCTATATTATCCTTGATTTTGTTCAATTTCTCTCGTTTCACCCCAAGACCCAACTCCATCTGGAGAGACAGTATCAAATCCTAAATGTTTTGGAATTGTTAGAGAGGCTTTAGTTCCTTCATATTCACAAATAAATACACCTTTTCTCTCTCGCTAGTATGAGACTGCTTCTCAAGAATTAACTTCAATGAATTATTATGTTAATCGTGTCCTTGTCTCTTTACTTCGTTTTACCAAAGACCTGCCTCTGCCACCAAAGTGTAAAAGGAGGAAGAGGGAAGAAAGTCCCATCTTGTTAGAGATAAGGTGCACCAAAACAGGGACATGAACAAGTCCTGTGAAATTATTGAGAACGTGGGGGTGACTTCTATCATGAGAGACTTCATGGAAGAGGTGGTTTATTGACTGTGATATTTCTGCTCAAGACTGTGCTCTATACTGTCAAATTACCTAAGGTACCTATGACCCCTGTCCTGAAGAAGCTCCGAATCTAGCCAAGGAGATGAGATAAACACGCTTTAAATAAAAAATACAACTTACAGTTACATGTGTGATACAAATGCATTGAAATTTTTACAACTGAAATTCATTTCTTTGCTATATAAGAGTTGAACTAGGCAAAAATAACTTTGCTATTTTTGCTACTTCCCAGGTGTTAAAGAACAAAATACAACCCTAAGATCTAATTGGCTCTCCTAAGCAATTCATGAATGAGCCACCATCCCTTCTAGCAATTAGAAGGGCACTCAGAGTTGTACAAAGGGCAAGGATTTCACAGGTGGAAAGAGGGTAGGACTAAGAAGTTAAAAGAGTGGATTGTGTCAGGCCAGGACACTTTCCGTTAGGGGAAGGCAGGGGGTCTTATCAGGCACATTACCTCACTACAGTTGTTCCGGAAATTCCAGAGTGATTGGTTTAAAATTCCACTCTTGGGAGAGGATGAAACTTCAATTAGGTTAGTTATTAAGTTCTGGTTTGTTGACTTGCTTAGAAAAAAGTGACCCCATTATGGCCTTTCCTTTCTTTTTCTTTTTTTTTTTCGAAACAGGAAAAACTTATTTCTGGAAGTTAGCACTGTGAGCCAACGAAAATAGCTCACTTATCAAGACTAACAGCTTGCCTGTCAACATGCTAAGACCTTGCTCTGTGTGGTTACCATCCAAAGCTCACCTGTCATCAACTGATGTTTCCTCACTAATTCTCTACCTTGTAAGACCTGCCTTAAACCATCAGCCCTGGCCTTAAAATAATAAAAATATCCATCTCTGATGTCCCTGCTTCGAGATACTACTAAGACTGTGAAAATGACACCCTACTTTATTGCACTGACTCTAATAAATCTTGCTTTGCTTCATCCAAAGTTTTTCTGGTGCTCTTTTTGGTGACCGACAGAACAATTAAACAATTTTCCATAAAGATGGATGTCTGGGTTACCTGGTAATTTCTGTAGCCGTACAGTCTGTGCATGAATTGTTCCTTTATCTTTTAATGTATCAGAGCATGGGGCCCAGAAATAAAGCAACAGCTGTGACTGAAAGGTCATGCATCTAAAACACCAATAAAGCATTGGATTAAAAGCGCAAAAAATAATATAAACTGAGCCACTTTAAAATGCAGTGGGAGCTGTCATTCCAGAGGAACTGATGCCTCAAACCTCTGGAATGTTATAACTGGGAAAAATAACTTTGGACTGGGCCTAGAACAACATTGTATTCCAAACAACTGTTTGCGAAGATAACAAGATGGCAGATACTATGACTAATGATTAAATCTTTAGAATTAGCATCACTATGTTACCTTATCTGCACTTATGGAAATGCCTTCCTTCATTGATGTAATTGTTCCTTTTTTTTTTTTTTTGCCTTCACTTTCTAATCAGAACACTATTCAGGGTCCTGCCTGAATCAATGGTTCCTGAACAGCTATTCTCTTGGATCTCAAATAACTTCTTGTTGTCTCTCACTTTGGCCTTTTATTTTCAGGTTAACAAAGGAAACCATTCATCTGAGTGATCTGGGGCATGGCGCTGACGATGTCAGAGGCTGGAGTTGAGATTCTGGCACAGCTTTGAGTAAGGTTTTGTAACCACCTCATTCTCCAGGCTCTGTTAGCCAAGGTTCTTCCTGGAAAAAAAAAAAAGAGCTTAAGTCATGTGAGTGCCAGGGGTCAGATACACACTGAATTGTCTGACAAACTGGGGGTAGAAGGACACTCTAAGGGAGCCAACTTATAAAGAGTAGGGCACAAAAATTCATCATAAGGTGAGAGAACAGATGGAATGAGCATCAGTGCCCAGCATCAGTGCCCAGCCTCAGTGCATGTGCAGCTATATGCAGCCCTCAGCTTTTGGACTTAGCCAGGCCCAGTCATCCTGAGGGCACACATACACTCTGAGAAATGTGTATAACTAAAAGAGCCATCTCACTGGACTCAGCAACACCTTGGTGCCCAAGCTACCCGGCAGTGGTTGTCCCCCAAGTGAGTGAAACAGATGGAGGAAGTGTTTCTCTGGTTCAGTTCTTAGCAGATCAGAGGAGCTTGAGGCACAGAGGACTGGAACGGTGGGGGCTAAGTATCTTTACGTTGGCAGGGCAGAGGCCCACAAAGAAGGTGCATGTCAAAGCAATAGAGGCCCGAGAGTGGCCTTCAAACATGAACATATGTAAGACACACACCACCCCAAACTTCCAAAAGAGCTTTGGGGCTGGGATTTTATCAGGAACCAGAACTACTTTTAAGAGTCATCAAAGCCGAGAATTAATAATGTTTAGGTATGACTTAATTAAGAATTAATAATATTTAGGAAAGCCAAGTTTGATTCCACAGGCTGGTGATGCTTGGAGACATCTGAGTCACATCGCACAAGATGATTGATTTCCTGTAGAAGTCCTGTGGGAGGGAGGTGGCCTTGCGGTGGTGACTATGCATGCCAGTGCAGGAGATGATCGAACATCATTGTTTCTGTGTGTCTTTTGCTCATTGAATTCTTACTCTCTATAGACTGATCATACTGGAGAAGCAAGCAGTGAAGAGCATCAGGAATTATAGAACAATGAAAGCCAGTGGGAACTGGAATGGTCACAGGAAAACGTTTGTGGCAAAGATAGATGGCCTACAAAGGCTTGTAGAGAGTGTTATCATTATCTGTCTGATTCTATGTGTCCGCACACATTTACTGTCCACAGGCTGGGACCCCAGCAGGCAGAGCAATTATTATCTCAGAGTTTTTGTGCTTGGGAGAAGGAAAGAAAGGCAGAGGCACTAGACACAGTTATGTTACTATCCAGCACTTACCCCCGTTGGCTCTGTATATTGATGTTAATTACACATCCTAGCTTTCCCTTGGTAGCACTTTCAGATGATCTGTCTCACTCTTGGGAGAATGGTTAGGATAAAGAAAAAAATCGAGGTGCCAAATTATCAATGTTATGGCTCCAGTGCTGTTCCTTAACTAGCCGTGGGCCTTTGAGTAAGTCCATTTATCTCTCTTAATCTGTTCCTTCATCTGTAGCAAAAGGAACTCATACCAACCTTACGTAAATGTGATGCCCACTGCTGGCTTCCATTCTTTCTTTCATTCACACTAAAAGGAATGTAGCAAGGCATAGGACTGACCAGCTAGCTTTCACCATCTTCTGTGCAGAAGATGTGACTAAATTTTCTACAGTAAAGTATGGCAGGAGTGACATGGCCCATCCTGGCCAGGTGTCTTGAAACCAGACCAGAAGAGGTCATTTGCTTTCCCCTTTGTACCGGCTGCAACCTAGATGAGGTGCCCACTCAAAATTAGACAAAGAAACAAGATGCACAGGAATTAGGACCTTGAATAATTGTGAGAAGGAGAGCGGCCTACTAAGTCAGTCTGTTTACATGAGGAAGAAATAAAATATCTTGCTCAAGCTATTGTATTTTGGGGGTCCCTAAAATTTAACCTTATCCAAGCTGGATACTGTTAGAACTACAGAACCACCAAAGCCAAAGAAAATAGAGGATATGACAATCTCCTTATAAACTAAAGTGTTTTACAAATAGATTATGGCTGCCACATAATTGAATGAGTCATCAATGGAAGTAACAATTCTGAAAAACTAAAAATATCCAACTGCCAAACTAAATTATCCAGCCTAAACTTACTACACGGAACAAATTAAACAAGGGTAATAGACACACGTTGCTATCTGAGTATTTGATTATCAACTCTCGTGTCCTGTTAACACACATTCTCCTCTTTGAGGAGTCTTGGGAGGTAGGGGTCCACAGAGCCTGAGGGGCCACATCCCATCTGTCTGCTTCTGTGCATAACCAGCCTAATTTGAGGATGGCCAAAGTTCATTGCCCATCACATTGCAGAGTGGCAGCAACAGACAAGACCTTGCCTGGAGCCTGCTCTTTGCCACCAGGAGCCTCGGCTGATGCCACAGGCAATTGTCAGCTCTCCACATCTGAGCTCACTCACAGATACAACTTAAACAATTAAACAATATCTGTTTCGAGAATCTCCCAGTTCCCTTCATTACAGCCCTTCACGAATCTTCTCAACATTCCTGAGAAAATGGAAAGCAGGTGTAGCTTTCCTAACCTGACAGCAAGCAGATGTTTGGGGAAGGAATTAGCCAGGCCACGAGGGCCTCCGTGAGCAGAGGCACAGCTGCCTTGGGCACCTGCATCAGACCAGAGCTGCTCAGCCCGCTCTCTACCTAAAAGAGTGTCCTTTCTGCCCACTGGCGGGCCAGGGTACTTGACCTGTCTGCTGTTGGAGATTAGAGACTCATTCCTTTGTATTTTCCAGGAATTATCTTTTTTTTTTTTTTATTATGATGCAGAAAGCCTTGGGGGCGGGGCTCACATGTGTTTCATTATTACCTATGCTACTGAGTCACAAGGAGGCTTTGAAACCCTGGGGAGGGGCACCTAGAACACCCAGCTACAAATGACAGAACTGGGAGTAAAACCTACTTTTCTGTCACCGTAGAGTGCAGGCATGCCCTTTCCTTTTTACCACACTTTGTCCCCAGAGCCGAGGAGGACACGAGTAACATTAATTGGATCGAATTTCTGAAATCCTCTTTGTTTACCTACCTACAACTTAACCTCCTGAGAAACAGATTTTTGCTTCAGGTACTTCTCTGCTGGTCTCATATTTCCCATTTTATTGTCTCCTTGTCAGGACTTCCTGTTTGTCCTTGAGCAGTGCAAATGACAGAATCTTTCCCAGTAGCCCCAGCAATGTGAAACAACTAAAGGAAAAAAAGATGCAGCATAAGACAAACGTGTTTCTGATCTGGGCACTCTGCATCGCTGCTCCCTCCAAAAAAGTTGTACAGTGTTTACCTTTGATTCACACGCAGCCACCTACTGTCAAGTTTATGCCAAACAAGGCATAGTCTGAATGCTTTAGAACAGTTTTAGAAACAGAAATCTTCTCCTTTTCCTCTAACTTTATGTTTGACACACTTTTGTAGGATGCTGATCTTTGTTTAAATTCTCCCTCTGCCTTGGGCTTTGATTTTCCTGAAGACCAACTTTCCCTCCCAGCCTATGATCAAGTAACCTTTCTTTGAGGCGAATGTCATTTACTTCTTTAGGAGGAAAAGGAAGATCTAAAAGCTTGTTTCTCACTCATACTTTCACTTTATTCTCTACCAAGACAGAAACTTCCTTACCAAAGGGCCACACTAATCAGCCAGGCTGCTGTCTTGACTACAGGCTGGTGCCTTGAAGGAGGAATTCTGGGGAGGCAGAACCTGAAATGAGCTCTGTAGTAGATGGATGGACCTGGATCAGGAGCCCAGCCTGGCTACTCACTAGCTGTGACAACATGGGCTAATAACATAATGACCCAGTTTCAGGCTCTGTAAAATGGAGGATAAAACCCCCTTTCTCACGGGCTGGGTGTAATAATTATAAAATATAGCACATATTAAGAAACTGGAATATGAGTACCTGCCATAATACAGACATTTTAGTTTCCCTCATTTTCCAATATGCTGTGGATAAAGAATTTTGAGAGGTTAGTAACATTCAGACAAATAGCACTGGGGTTCTTGAGGTATAGTCCAGGACTGCTTCCGTCATAAAATACAAACAGCATTATAGAAAAGATTGCACAGTCCCCTTTAGCTCCTGGCTCTCATGCCATGAGATGCTGTAGTCTTGGGATTTCATCAAATAGAAACAGCAGAGTGGCAGCCTGTTGTTAACAGAACTACTCCTGCCCGTATTCAAAAGCGTGTATAAAATGTCAACCTGGAGAAGAGAATGGAATATGATCATTTACTTGCTTATTTTTTTAATTAAAAAAAGTCTGAATAACTATATTTGAACTTTCTTAATTCAAAGTATACTTGAATTATCATTTGGATCTTATCTTTAAGATAATTATGTATTTCCAAACAGCCAACATTTGACCACTTCACTATATTTTTTTGACTACAGAGGATATCAACGTCAAAAGATGGGCCAAGGTATAAACAAGATTATGTGCGAGAGATAGGATATGTCTCAGTCTTTCAACTATACCTTCAAAATATAAAATATAATCTTTTGAAAAGGAAAGTTTTATTAAATGATCTATAGAGCAAAGTCTGAAGTAGTCATGTGCTTCATGTGCTTGTGGTAATTCCCTCTCCAGCATTTGTTGTTATAGACCTTGAATTCGATCACTAGTGTTTGGAGCAGGAGCTCCCACATGACCCCCAGAATCCTTGAAATTACTTGCCAAATTTTATACGCATATGACTATGAGTTTTCATTTTTTGTTTGTTTGTTTCTGTTTTTTTCTGGGTAGAGTCTCTCTTTCAGCAGATTCTCAAAGGGATTCTTTACTCCAGAAAAGTTTAAAAGCCTCTGGTTTGGAGATTGTCCAGTTCCAAGAGATAACCCATTTTTAAAGTGTCTCATTACCGTGTCTAGGCCAGGCCATCAACTCTACCCTCTCCCACTGTTACATTCTCTTTTCTTCCCTACTACAGGCCCCAGGTGATGATAACTGAGAGTCCGATTGCATCTCTGTTCTATTTTATTACGGAAGGTACAGTTCACCAAACATCCCCAACCCACCAAACTAATCTCCTCATCTCAGAAAGACTCCTCCTCCAGATGCATCAAAACAAAACAATAACAGGTGTCAACCTTGTATTCATCAGCAGACACTGGGCACTGGTTCTCTTCCAGGCCCTTTTCTGTGATTAAATACTTTGTCTAATTTGATCCTCACTACAACTCCATGAAGAGATTATTTTTACTAGCATTTACAGAGGAAGCAACTAAGTCTCAAAATGGTTAACTTGCCCAAGTTTATACACCTGGTTAATTCAAAAGGAAATGGTTAAAGAGTGTTTAAATTGAAGAGTAATATAGTAAGATTTACATTCTTAAAAGATGCCTGATACCTCTGTGGAAAATGGGTTGAAATGGCACAAGAGTAGGACTAGAGAGAACAGTTTAGAGATTATTTCAGTACTATAGTTAAGAGATGATGTGGCTTGGACTAAAGTGATAACAGTAGATAGAGTTGAAGTGTATGAGGTAGATTAGACTTGGTATTGACTAAAGGTGGTACAGATGTGTCACAGATGACTCCGTTTTCTGATATGAACAACTGGATAGACAATGGTGTTAACCAGCCTCCAAGATGGCTCTAGTGATCCTCGTCTCCTGGTACACCTTTCCACACTAAATCATGGCTAGCCTGTGTGAACAATAGAATACTGACAAGGTAACAGTATTTACCTTATGAGGCTGAGTCACGAAAGATATTACAGCTTTCTCTTTGCTCTCTTTTGCTCTGGAGGAAGCCAGCCACTATGATGTGAGGACACTCAAGGAGCTCTAAGAAGCCTTGTGGAGAAGCTCATGTGGGAGAGACTGAGGTGTCCTACCAACAGACAGCACTAACTTGCCAGCCATTTGAGTCAAGCTATCTTGCAAGGAGATCTTCCGTCCCCACTTGAGCCCTCAAGTGACTGCAGCCCTGGCCAACTTCTTTACTGCAAACTCATAAGAGTCTTTGAGCCAGAATCACCCAGCTAAGCTAATCACAAATCCTGACCCATAGAAACTGAGAAAGAATAAATGTTCTAAGACAGTAGATTTTGCAGCAATTCGTTTCACTGCAGTAGATAACTAATTCAACATTAGTGCCAAGTTTGGAATTTTGAAGAAGGGGTGATGAGTTTGGCTTGGGCGTTTTTAGTTTAAGATGCTGTCTAAGTAGAGATATTCAGTAAACAGTTATGCATAAATGTCTGAAGCTCAGAAGAGAGCTGGACTAGGGATTTAAATCCGGGAGTCTTTCACATGGTATTAAACTAAGAA
>NW_006436289.1:3517933-3548283 GCF_000325575.1 Pteropus alecto | reverse complement strand
AGTGTGAAGAAACAAAAGAGAAGAGAGCAAGAAAGCCTTCTGGGAGGGAATGATAGCTGGGCTAAATGTTGATATATGACTAGGGGTTGGCCTAGAAAAGGAGCTGGGGATATAAACTAGGGTGGGAGGAGGGTAAATCCCAGGGCGTTCAGGAAGTTAGGATATAAATAAACTACTTTGTGGGGTGTGGAAACTTTTGGTTTCAGGCTACTGCATTTCTAAGTATCTCCTGACTGAATGATAAAGTTCTTAGTCCTTACATGTCCCCCCTCCGAAGGCCATCCCTTGTATAATGCTAAAGAATAAATGAAATTGAAACATAAACAAAATATTTGTGGTTAATAAAAGACATATATTCAACAAAATAGTCTCTTTTGCTGATGGAAAAATTAGAATTAGCAATAACAAAGGAATTGGTAATATTTCTGCACCTCCTCAAGTCTTTTTTCACAAGCCAAGGGGATTGAGAAATAGGTAGTCTACACAGCTGACTCTTTCATTTCTCTCCATGTCTTGGTTGCTACATTGTATCTATATTATATACAAAACTTTGATATTTATATATAGAATGATATATAAAAATCGGCATAGAAAATACCCAGAAAGATTTCAGATATGAGTTAGATTATAAGAATCAGATAAGAAATATAGAGGTAGTAATCAGAAAATACATGGACAGATATTTACAGGTACTCTCTACTATCAGATTAGCACAAATGGCAAGGGCCTATGTACACAATCCCCATGTTCAATAGAGAAGAGGAATATGTTTTTCTCTCTGGCCATAGATATGTGAAAAAGGATTAACTCTGCTACCTGACTTTTGAAATTTAATGGATGTATTTATGAAAGAATATTAGAGGTGACTGGTCTTGATTCAAAAATGCTAAATTTCCTTAACCTGGACTATGTTTTCAAAAATTTAAGATGCCTTTAGCAAAGCAAGGAAAAATAAATTCAGGCTGCTAGCTTGGCAGCTGGTCTGGATACAGTATTTTGCTCTGTTTACTCTGTCAGGAAGCCAGTTCCATTTGATTAAATTCTGAAATTAGAATGCATGCACTCTGAAAGATACCAAGCAGCTTCATGCTTTTACCCGTATGGAAAATGTGATTAAAGAAATGAACTCAACGGCTGTAGCATCAGAAGAGATCAATGCAACAGCTGTATTCAACTAGGCTCAACGGGCTAGACCTTTACTTTATTAAAATGGATGGCTTTAGCATAGAAACTGTGTCCACAACAGAGAACTGCCATATTGCTCTGAACTCAGGCCGAGGAAGGAGCCAAGTGGAACCGCCATCAAATATTATGGCAGCAGTGCAAATGCAGATCCACTCGCACACCACAAAGCTAAAATTTAGCCAAAAGGAGACATAATTAAAGAATTTATATGCGCAGTCTTCCCACATCAACATACTGGATTATTTTCAGAATTGCTGTTATGTTCCATTTTGGCAAGTTTTACAGAATTCCCCAACAGCAATCTTGAAATTCTCTATGGGGTGGCAATATCTTTTGCTTTGTCTGAAATGAAATAGGCCATTAAAAAATAATTTATATGCGAAACACTGTGCAGACATAACCAGATAACCTAGGCAAAAAAACAAACAAAAACAAACAAAAACAAAACAAAAACCTCATTGTGTTCATTTACCCGGTTAATAGAGAAAAAGTTAGGATTTTATTGGAAAATACTGAAATTGGCATTTGTGATTGTCAAATCTTTATTTTGGCAATATAGGCTTGTTAATAAACTGAAAAACAAATGGAATTGAGGTATTATCACTGCACCTGTGAAGCACAGAAGATGTGAAAGGAATGTGATCTAAGAAATGCTGAACCAGAGGACTGTCTAGATAAGACTTCCTATAACATCAGTACATAGATATGGACACCATGTTCTAGGACTTAATCTTCAGGCTTCATATATCAAGGAGCTCTTTAGTAAGGGCCTCCAAAGGTGATCAGATTCCCTGAGACTGTTTCATGTTAACCAAACTTATAAGAAGCTAGTACATAAAGAAGAATGCCAATAATCATAGAACTCGGAATGCTCAGGTGGGCTGATGAGTACTGTACACTCTCTTCCTTAAGACATGCTAGATAGACGTTTGCTTGGTCGGCTTGGAGCCAGAGCAAGAAAAGCTGATGGATCTCATTTGTCAGTTTTATCTGGCTATGTATCCAGCTCTACAGATTAGATGTTGGTGTTCTCACATTGGGGCACACTATTCCTTCAACGGGAGAAAAGTTGGAAAATTTTTACCTATTGCACTGCTTTTTTAGAAATACCACATAGGTTATCCTTTCTGTTAGTGCAATCTTTGCTGATAGGGCTCAAGACAAATGATTCAGCAGAGTTAATGCATTCGTTCTTTAGCGCACTATACCTAGTTCTTGGCTATCACCCCTGTGTATTATCCATGATTACAGTTATGTTTAACAATATTTTGGTTAACAACAGACCGCATATACAAGGGAGGTCCTGTAAGGTTATAATGGAGCTGAAAAATGCCTATTGCCTAGTAGCAGTGTAGCTGTCCTGATGTCCTAGCACAATGCATTACTCACATGTTTGTGGTGATGCTGGTGTAAACAAACCTATTGCACTGCCCATCATATAAAAGTATAATACGCAGTATAGTACATAATACTTAATAATGATAATAAACAACTATGTTACTGGCTTATGTATTTACTATACTTTTTATTGTTATTTTGGAGTATATTTTTCTACTTATAAAAAAGAGTTTGCTGTAAAACAGTATGCCATGATATGTGGGCAGCAGCCTTGTATACCTTGTGTTTAGCTCTTGATTGTGTCATTTTCTCCCATGTTGATTTAATTGTGTGTTACTTTGTACAGTCACATGCAGTACAGGTTTGTAGCCTAGAGGCAATAAATTATACCATATAGCCCAGGTGTGCAGTAGACCATGCCATCAGGTTTGTGTAAGTGTACTGTCATGTTCACACAATGATGAAATCACCTAACAATGATTTTTCTCAGAATGTATCCCTATTGTTAAGCAGCCCACGACTGTATTTTGAAGTGATCTACTAGGAGAACAATGTAAGAATTGATTGATTTATGTTAGTTAAAAAAATATCAACATAACCTAACTAAAGTTAATGTGATTAAAGAATAAATAGAAACAATAATGGCCTTATTAAAATATTTTACAGATGATTTAAATTTTTAAAAATATTTTCTGATAAAAGTAATTTTGTAAGGCCCGAAAAATATAATCAGCACATATAACAAGTCATACAAAATGCCACCACCCAAAAACGTTTTGGCAAAATTACTTCTTTTCTAAACATATTTTGTTCATATAGGTTAGAACATACAATATATACAGTTTTATATTGTTTTTGTCATATATAACATCATTATAATACAATATCACGTAAATTCTCATGTTATTAAAACTTCATATTTAAATGGCTAAGTGGAACGCCATCTTAAATCAGGGATTGCAAGCGCAAATGCCTTCAGGGGCCAGATAGGTAACTAAAATATGTGAAATGGTTGGATACAACACATGGAGGGGGTGGATATAACACATGGGGAAGGGGTTCTATCTCACTAAAAGGCATTAAAATTTAGTTTTATTTTTAAACATATGCTGGCAAGATCAAGTGCAGAAAATAAGTTAGCCACATAAGAATATGTGTAGTATAATATCATTTATGTTATTTTAAAACAGGTAAAACAATTTTATGTTACACTTAGAGATATACTAGGGATACACATGTAATGAAAGTAGTTTTAAAAAATAAATCAGGGGATGCAAGACACCCAAATCGGGACAGTGATTACATCAGGTGGGAGGAAGTGATGTGAGCACAGGTTAGCAAAGTGTAGACAGAAGGTATTTTAAGAGTGGGGCAATATTTTAAGTTGGGTGCTAAGTATACAGGTATTAGTTGCACTTTATTTCAACTGTTTTGTACATATTACTGTATAATGCTTCAAAACAACAAAACAACAACAACAACAACAACAACAACAACAACAACAACCATGAACTGAAGAAAACCGTACTTTAGATTTGGCCACCAGCTGCCAGTAGTATAGCATAGTCACCAAGTATGTGGAGTCTGAGGCCAGGATGCCTGATCAAATCTTAATCCTTACTCCACCACTAAATAGTTTTGTGCACTTGGGCAGTTACTAAAATTCTCTGCAAGAGCAAATCCAGCCATTTGCCAATGTTTGTACAGCTCTCTGTAAAAGAATGGTTTGTACATTTTTAAGTGGTTGAAGACCTGCCGTCCACCACTGTTATTGAACTATAAATGGCTTTGGAAATTAGCTTTTGCTGCAGGCTTGATATGATTTCTCAATGAATTAAAACTAAAACTATAGGCAAAATAGTGCTTAAATACCAAACATACTATGGTTAAGTCATTTCAACAACCAATGTTGTTTAAATCACAAGCAATCTCAAGCTGCTTTGTATACTTACCGCACTGTTAATAACCTAAGAAGCAAGAGCTCCTTACCTACACAAATTTACAGTAGATGAATTTTCTGAATTCAAACTACAGTTCCAATAGCATCTTTTGGACTTGGATGTAGGTGCAAACAAAATTTCCATGTTTCAAAAATCCTTTTTTTTCAGTGTGAAAACAATATACATTTATTTATTATTTCAGTTTCTGTGGTCAGGGATCTGAAAGTGGTTTAGTTGAGTGGCTCTGGCTTAAGGTCTCATGTGGTCACAGTCAGGATTTCAACTGGGGCTACAGCTACCTGAAGGTCCAAGTGGGGCTGGAGGATCCTCTTCCAAGGTGACTTACTCATGTCTCTGGCAAGTTGTATTGGCTGCTGACGGGAGGCCTGTTTCTTGCCACATAAACCTCTTCCTTAGGGCTGCTTGAGTGTCTCCATACGATGGCTGCCTGGGCTCCGGTGGAGGAATGGCGGCTCAGGAAGCACCGGAGACACACAGGAAGAGACTGAGTTTCGTGGTCTCAGGGTGAGGGCATGAGAAACAGTTGCCATTGTCTCTGTGCCGAGCCCTCCTCCTTGTCCCCACTAGCAGCCAGCAGGCTGGCGCCATCCCTCCCTCCCCACCTTCAAAAATCCATTTAAACTGTGCAATTGCTTCCACCTACACTTCATTTAGAAGCAATTAATCTACAATGTAATGACATGCTAAAGGCAAATATTGAGAATTTAATGGTATTGTATAAGTGCTTTCCAATGAATATGCTCATGGACTGATAGCAGTTATTTGACAGTACCTATGAAAAGAAATTTCAGACATTTTCAAAGATAAAATGCATAAAGTCGATTAAAAATCAGCATTAACAAATGAGCATTTATTGTTGATTTTGATAGGGAACACTAACTTTGAACTTCAGTTAAGGAAAATGTTATTCCCCCAAATGAATTATATTTCCTCTAAGACAGTATTACCAAAAAAATTGTATCGATTATTATAGTTTGAAATTCATCAACACAAATTTTGTGGACTTTTTTTTCTCTCTTGTTATGTAAATACCTACATACTAACCTCGATTTTATCTCTTGGATTACGAAGTCTAAAATATTTATTGCCTGGCTCTTCACAGAAAAAGTTTGCCAAAGCTGGTCATAAAATGACTGTGAGGATTAAATAAAATAATCCTTGTGAAAGAGGTTAGTAGCAACCTGTATGTAGTAACCACTCATTTTTTTCTTTATCCATCATCTATTTTGTGTATATAGTTTCTATATTTTTATTATACATAAGAAAAATTTTAAATGCATTATTTATGTGCAAAAATATTTATCCACATCTTGGATGAGGACTATCTTTAGGTTATGTTTTTAGCGGCAGATCGATTTCAAATTGAAGTAAACCTTTAAAGAGAACTTATTTTGTTTTACCATATTACTCTTATCTGTCCAGGCAACTGGATAATTTTAGACCAAAGAGACTACAATTCCTGCCCTTGCCTTCCTGGAATACTCCATTTTTGGATTTAGATTCCAGAGAGATAGCCTATCTGTGAAGTTCATTCATTCACTTAACAGGCATTCATTAAACATCCACTTTTGGGCACTTACTAGGTACAAATATAAACTGAGACATGTCATCGGCCCTCAGGGAGCTTCAATGTGCTAGGAGAGATAACACACAGATTACACTGCTATCCTTGGAACTAGGTGTGAAGTCTCACCCCAATTACACGAACATATTATGAAAAAGGAGCTCCAAGGAAAGGAAAACTGAAGTATTGTTATAGATGAAAGGTAGATAGAATATCAGCTATTATCATACTTTTCCAGCTCTGAGTCAATACAGTTCATTTTTTTCTTAACCTGGTTAAAATGGATGTCTCCTTTGCAATGTAAAGAACTTTGACCAATCTAGATAGCAGAAAATGAGGAGAAGCAACTTAGTTAAAAATACTAGGATATGTACAGACACGGTAGCAAAAAAGAGCAGCAACCACTGAGGGAATCATGAGTAAGGAAGAAGGCTGGTTGGTCATCTTTTGTAAAGTCTTTAAAGTCTGTTTATGGAGTGTGCCATTTTTTAGAGTTGCATTGCTTCAGTTACTCTCAGGTCTTTGGGAAGCTGAAGGCCATTATTTTTCTCCTCTGATTTAGAAGCAGTGTATTTTGAAGTCGGACTGCCTTCAGATATTCCAGTGAAATAAGTGAAGTAAACCATTACTTTTTAAAAACATTATTAGCATACTTAATAATTGCACCTACCTGTATTCATCAGGGGATGTCCCTAATGCTTTCATTAGTAATAATGCATGCCTTGATCCTCAGTGGCTAGGGCATCTGCAGCTGTATGCTTGCCTCCCTTCTCCCGCCCACTCGGCAAAGACATTGATGGGGACCAGTCACCCAGTTCAATAAAGATGGGGTTGAACCTTGTCAAGCCACGAGTGAGGAAAGCAACCAATTTGCTTAACTAATAATATTTTGAAAACTTACTAAATTCAGCCATGCTATATAAAAATCCATTTCTAACAACTAAAGTGGTGAGGGAGCAAATGGAGCTTTTTAAGTAGGCAGCATTTCTAATTATTTTTATAAAACTAAGTTCCTCAGGAAGATAGGTAGTATGCAGACTTTGGACAAATTATGGACAAATAAATTTGTGAAACACTGGTTAAAATGAAGTTAAAATTCAAAAATTTTCCCCCCTAAAGGAATTATCAGAACTTTTAACGTTATTACAAATTGATTCCCTAAGAAGGTGATAAAATACGCATCGCTTTCAAATTTATTGACATCTTGTCTTTTATCAAAGGAGCATCTTGTATTTCTAGTGGAGGTTCTGTGGAATATACTATGGGAAACATTGGAGTGAGTAGTAATTAAGTGATCAGAAACATGCTTTAGGCTCCTTAGTCTGGAGGCTATGTGTACATTTATGATGTAGAGAGAGGCAAACAAAACAGGCTAAATGCCCAGGTAAATACAGTCCAGGTGATGAAAGTGATTATAGAAACATAAGATAAAGACACCTTGAAGATAAAATGGGCAGGACTTTGAAATTGAATGGATATAGGCAATGAGCACAGGTAACAGATTGTATGGCATCATAGGTATTCAAACTTACACATTCGGTTGGCTAGGAAATGAATACTTTTGACAGAAACTAGAAAGAAAAAGCTTCACCTGAGTGGGATCTGAATAGATCGCCAAAGAGATGAAAGACAACTAATTTTGCTTGCCAAGCAGTTGAGCCTTTGATCATTAAAAGTCTACTTATTCCTCCTGTCTGCAAGACTTTCCACCCTCCCTTCTTTTTTCCTCCCAAGTTAGCACTCTTAGAGTTACGCTTGCCACCAAATGTGGCTACTGAGGGAAACTCTCCTGTTGGCGTTTTTTTCCATACTCCAAATGGGCATTCTTTTTAAGAGTTTTAGTGCTGATGCGTAGAGGAAGTAAATATTCTAATAGGACTCCACTTGAACACATGCTGGGCAGTTGCTTAGTATGATATAATAAATAAGGGACAATAAAAACAAATAAGAATTTACAATGGCTTTTTAAAAACTTATAGAAGTATTTATTTTTTGGAATAATTTTTGTATTATGCTTAGAAAATTCATCTTTTAGAATGACATGCTATATTTAGCCACTGACGTTAGGTAAAAATTCATTTTGTACATTAACATACAGATATTTTAATAACATGGACTGCTTTTGAGAATACTTAAGTTATCTCTACTTCAGGTAATTTGACTGAAAGAGGTTTCTGTTTGCTCTTGCTTCCACAATATAGTCTTTGTGACTCTAGGAACACATTGTAACTTGGACCCTAGTGCAGATGTTAAGAACAAGAATTTAGATATTCATTACCTCGGATTTAAAATGATGGAGCATTTATGTAAATGAGGTTCTCCTCTTGTCAAAACAGTAATTTTCTTTTTCACACCATTTTCTTTTTTTTCTGGCACATATACACTATTATTCAATCAAAGCCCTGATGACTCCATGCCAGGAAAGAAACAAAGTTACTCCCAATGGGTCCTCCCCTCCTCTTGTGCACTTTTATGCCAGACTTTTGTTGCTTCATTGACGAATCTCAGCCTCCTTTCCCTGAAGTTAAGGAATTTACTTTAAAGGCATATTTAATACTGTATCCTCTCCTAGGGTTATATAATCCAACCAATTTGCCTGGGACAGCCCTTTGTATGTCTGTCGCCCCAGTTTGATGACAACCTCTTCCACTCACAGGTGTCCTGGCTTGCACGGTAAATATGGTTATTCTATATATTATACTTCATTTTTCTCTTCTCATCCCCCAGTTTTCCATTTCCTCTTTGAATCATTTATTTTTTAATGGAGAGAATCATAGGATAAATGGGAAAAAATCGAAGAAGTCAGCGAATCCTATTTCATACTTGACTGGATTTAGTCTCTATTTGAACTTTGGGGTGTTAATTCATTACTTTGTGAGGTGGTATTTTCCACTATTAGGCATCTCTTAAGTTTTATGAAAATCCTTACGTTCAGCCTTAATTTTATTCTTTCCCTGTCTAAAACTCTTAGCATATAGGTTTGGGATTCCTTTCTCAACCATGGGTTATTGCATTGCCCAGCCTAAAGGCATCCATCGTATATTATTATGAATTAACATTTTTTTAGATATCTAAAATAGTATTAGTTATATATTATCCTTGGGAGAATTGAGAAAATAGTAAATCCTATTTGGGTTGCATGGTTCAAATGAGGAACCTGGGCTTGAAGGGCTGCATAGTTCTATCATTTACTAGCAGCATAACTTTGGAAAGTTTACTTTTTGTGCCTTAGTTTCTCAGCAGAAAAAAAAAAAAAGTAAAGAAAGTATAATACCTCTCTTATGGGATGTTGTGAGAATTAAATAACATATATAAAGCTCCATAAAAGCAGAGACCCTATCTATCTTGTTCACAACTTTATTCTAAGTGCTTAGCACAAGTAGTAGCAGACACAGAATAAATTCTCAATATCTGAATAAACACCAAATTAAAAGCCCTTAGCACATTGCCTTGCACATAGCACTCAATAAAAGAGAGCTATTATTCTTTCAAACACTTTTCCTATGACCCATTTTAATTATTCTTATGGAAGTTCCCTGGTTTATCAACATTCTTAAGATGTAGTTCCAACAATTCAGTTCTGTATGGTGTGTGGTAATTTTGCTGTCTGAACATAATTTAAGATGAGTCCACTGGGAAAAAGCTAGTCTACTTGCTTACATAAAGAACTGGCACTTCCAACCCCACTAACTTTTTTCCAATACCATGCTTTAAATCTTGGGAAACGTATTGTTAGAAAAAAAAAATTAGCCAATAAGGAGTGATCAGTCAGGTTAGAGAACCAAGATACTGCAGTATTATGGAAAGCCATTACTACCGGTGCTTATTATCACTGCACCTAATGAACAGTTCAGTGTGGTGATTACCTATTAATTAGCCTCTCCATCTGGAATATACACCATGATCTCCATGGCAGGACTGTGCAAAGTTCATCCACAGTGCTTACCACAGAGATCTTCATATATTGTTGAATGGTGAGTAAGTAGAGACAAACCAGAAAGTCCAAAGAAGATGCTAAAGTAAATAGATGTACAGCTTCCGAAAAGACTGTAAGATCACTGTTTCCAATTTTTGTTAATTTACGGACAACAGATTCTGATTAAGGAAGCTGGGATTGAATGTAAATCATAAAATGACAGAAGTATAAAAATTTGGAGCCTTTGGCAAAAAAAGAAATGTAAATTTAATAATTTGAAAGAGTAGCAAGGTTTAGGTTTTTGCTTTTGTTTTCAGTATGGCTGAGACTGAAGTTTTTAGATATTACCGAAGAAAAGGTGAAGGAGGGAGATGAAAGAGGGTAAATGTTAAGGATAAGGTAATAGGATTACTGGGCCCCAAGGGAAAGATAAACCAAGATAATAATTTGAAGCATTTCACAAACACAAGTAAAGGTAAAGGGAATAATCTAAGACAGGCAGTTAATGAAGCTCAATTACAAGTCTCAAAGTAGGAGAATCTGCCAGGGAAGGGAAGTAAGTCTTATGGAAAGAAGAGAAATTTCGGATCCCTTGTTTGAATGAAGTTCATAAAGTGTGAATAAAGGGATTGTTGACCTCTGGGAAGGGTGGTCCCATCAGCTCAGTTTTGCAACTAAGAAAAAAAAATCTCTTCTACTTCCTTCCTGATCTAATCATTCTGGCCGCTTAAAACCATCTGAGTTGAGCAACAGTAAACTGTTTCTTTGTGCTAGGCCATATTAACAAGCCTCCTCTGTATTTTTATATTAAAATGAAAACACATCTCTCTAAAAATTAAAGATTGCGGTTGCACCATGAAAGGATTTTAGAGAGGCCTTGTTCACAAGCTAATCAAGGGGCGGAGGGAGGTATTCGTTTTAAGACGAAAGACCGCCTGCTGCGATAACACCTCCAAATGCAATCAGACGCTGTTGCAGCACGCTTCTTAGGAGATCGAGTTTAACCCCAGGGGTCGGGTAAGGTGAGAATCTTGACTGACGGCTTCTGTCCCGCCCATCAAGGTCCCTTCCCTTTATAAAGCGCGTTGGGCCCCAGGCCCCACCAGTCGCCCGACGGTTTTCCGTACGAATGCTGGGCCGCACAGCCTGCCGAAGAGTATATCCTGGATGAATCGCCTCGGGTCTGGTAACGAGAAAGCTGTCTCCGGAGACCATCACCAATGCTAAGGCCGACGGGCTGAGGTCGCCACGGGCAGAGCGGTAGGCCACTCTGTTTCCTTGATCGCCAGCGGACATGGACACATAGTTTAGGACCATCTTCAAACCCTGCCTTTTGTGTTTGTTACGTCTCTCGGTCAAGGCAGGCCCTCCGCTGCTCCACAGATCAAGCCAGACCGTCTCGGACACGGAGATCGAACACACCTCAACCCATAACTAAAGCGGCGGCAGGCCGCCTTTAACAAACGGCTCTCTTCGCGAGCATGCGCAGTCCGTCAGCGCACGTCGACGCCGGCTGAGAGCGAGCGTGATTGACGTTTACGTCGGTGACGCCTAGGAGCGCGCAGACGTGTGTTTTCCGAGAGTGCGCAGTGGGTGCGTCGGCGACGACCCTACGGCCTTTTGAGGGAGGGTCGACGCTGAGATGGGGGCGGCGGCAGCCGAAGCGGATCGGACTCTCTTTGTCGGCAACCTTGAAACTAAAGTGACGGAGGAACTCCTTTTCGAGCTTTTCCACCAGGTAACTGGCTGAGATTAGCCTTTTCCTTTCATTTTCCGCTCGCGAAGGTCCCGGCCCAACGGCCATCCCTTTTTTTTCGCACAAGCTTGGGCGGGGATTAGCTTTTTCCTTTCTTTTTCCGCTCGCGAAGGTCCCGGCCCAACGGCCATCCCCGATTTTTTCGCACAAGCTTGGCTGTTGGTCTGGGCACCCGACAGGTGAGCCGGTTGGGGCTGGAGGTCACGCTTAGAAGGGTGTTTGCTCGGTGTCATTTTATTATCAAAGAACCCTAGTTCACGCGAAAGTGAGGATTAAAGGTGTTGGAGGGATCCTCAATGAAGCATTTCCGAGGTAACGATTCAGGAGCCCTAAAGGGACATAATACATGTGGGTTCTTCTTTGAGCAGTGTTTTTAAAATTTAAAAAAATTAATTACAGTTGAAATACAATATTATGCTAGTTTCAAGTGTGCAATATAGTGATGAGACATTTATATAAAGTAGCGTTTTTCCTATTTCTCCTTTTCTCATCTTCCCCTTAGGACACTTTGTCTTTGATTTATATGACTAACAAATTACGTTGCAGTTTCTTTGTCATTATTTGTTTTCCACTTAAATTTCTTATAAAATTGCAGCATTGAAATACTTAAAATAGACTCAAATACTCCGTAGAAAAGCAGCACTGTGGCAGGCGTTTCTACGTTAAAATTCGTTAATAATTCAAAGTATTTCAAAAATTCCCTCTAGTTCCATGCTCCAGCTAGTGCTGTTTGATTAATCGAAACAAAAGTGAATTTTTGTTGAAGAAGACCACTTTGTCTTGCCCTTGAAAAACGTTAATTTCCGTGAAGTGGGAAAAAGACGGATATTGGTCAACTCGTTAGTCATAAAGTGCTGAGAAATGTAATTTACTGTTTCTAGTTCCTTATGGGCTCCCTTTCCCCAAATTAATCTGATCTTCAGTTATATCTGTAGGATCTTTATTCTGAGATGGAAATCTGTAATTCTTAAGAGTTCCTGATTATGTTTCTGTTCTTAAACTTTGTAAAGCTTGAGTATTTTCCTGAAATTGCCTTATTTAAATTGTAAACTTTTTTGTCTATAGGCTGGGCCAGTAATAAAAGTGAAAATTCCAAAAGATAAGGATGGTAAACCAAAGCAGTTTGCATTTGTGAATTTCAAACATGAAGTATCTGTTCCTTATGCAATGAATCTACTTAATGGAATCAAACTTTTTGGAAGGCCTATCAAAATTCAGTTTAGATCAGGTAACTTCAAGGATATTTGGGGAGAGGGATTATTTGCTGCTTAATTTTTTTATTTTTAGTTTTATTCAGTTTAAATTTTTTTTTTTTTTTGGATGAAAATACTGGAAGCTTTTTGAATAGTAAATAGTATCCCTGAAAATGGGTAACATTGACAACGTGGATTTTGACAGTCATAATTTTAAAACTGATTTGAAAATTTCAGTTTGGGTTAATGAAAAGAACAAACTTCATTGTTAGAAAGACTTGGGGTTGGGTCCATTCTGTGAAAGGAGCAAGCAAGCATTATTTTCTGAAAATACTTTTCTTGGCTGCTTTGTAATTTACTTTTACAAATTTTCATTCTTGATCATGGGAGGGTAAAACTTTTCATGTATCCAGCCGTAAATGTTGTGTGAGGATCAGAATATTGTGGCCAGAGTGGATATTTACACATTGGATGTTACCTTTGGGACCATTTGTTTCCGATATATCTGCTATTAAACTCTTAGAATTTTTGAAACTGTAAAGCAGTCTACTAAAATTTGAGGTTTTCTCTTTTAGCCTTTTTGTAATGATTTGTGGTGAGGGATATAATTTCAAATTAAATTTTCTATCAAGAAGAATTTCACAAATTATTTCATTTTAGGAAGTAGCCATGCCTCACAGGATGTTAGTTTGTCATATCCCCAGCATCATGTTGGAAATTCAAGCCCTACCTCTACATCTCCTAGCAGGTAATGTTCCTTACCTATTGTTAAAATTATTTATCAGGATTTTTTTAGGTAGTGATTTTAGAATATATAACGAGTGATTGTTTTTCTTCTTTATGCTCCTTTATTATTTGCTGTGTTGGATTATAGTTATATATGTATCTATTTTAAGGAGACTATAGATATACACATTACATACAGTTCCCTTAAAATAGATACATATATAAACTATATTCATTTGTAAAGACAAACCCACACCCACATATACATGCATATAACTGAAACAAAATTTCTCACAACTACCCTTTTACTTGGAAGCCTCAATTTTCCATTTTATTTTATCTTTTAAAAATTCAAGTTAGTTTTATGACCACTAATTTGTTGTTACTTGAAGTTTAAAAATACCTATTAGTAAACAGAATATTGGACTGAGTTCTGTAGAATTGGATTCCAGGTCTGCCTCTACCAATTGTGTAATCTCAAACTAGTCTGATTTCTCTGGTCCTATCCTTCCATTTGTAAAGAAAAGAAGTTGAATCGAATGATCTTTAAAATCCCTTCCAGCTCTTGAAAATTAGAAAAGTTACTATGTTTATATTAAGTAATTTAATTTACTTTGGGGCGGGGGGTGGGGGGGAGGCTGACAATTTACCAGGAACAGTTTTTTCCTAGTGTATCTATAGGGATATTTTATCAATCATAATGGGCTTCATTCAGGAGTTAACAGATATCTGTCATGTGTCAGGTTTTTACCAAGTTTTTTTGCATTTATGATCTCATTTACTCCTCACAGTAGTCTTATGAGGTAGGGATTATTATGATCTCTTCCTTGTGTATGACGAAAATGAGGATTGGAGGTTAACTTGCTCAGATCAGAACTGCTCATAAGCAGTGGGCTGGGATGCAAACCCAGGCAGGGAGATCAAGCCTAGTCACTGTGATATACAGCCTTGAAGTCTAAATGAGGACACACATGTTTTTTCTGATTACCTATTTAATTACTACAGTAAATTCTCTAAAGGAGTAGAAAGTGCTTGGAGAAAGTTTTAACAAGGAGAGATGATATAAATGAGTGAGGAACTGAGAGAGGACAGTATACCTAGATCATAATGAGTGAAAAATAGAGAGTAGTGGATGATACTGGTGAAGTAGATAGAGACTGAATGATAAGTCCTTCTTATAGGCTATAATTTGAATTTTGAGATTTTACCACAAGAACTATAGTAAGATATTGAAATGTTTTCAGTACAGTAGTAATAGGATTAGGTTTATATTTGAAAGAGTTGTTTGGTTGCAATGGGAGAATGGATTGGAGGGACAAGGATGAAAATAAAAAACCAATTAGGAAGCTATTGATAGCAAGGTATTGGTATTATTAGTAGCAAGATAGCAGAGAAGTTACTGGGGTGAGGTTGATGGTTTGGTTTAGGGTGGTGTCAAGAGCTAGAGAGAAGTGGATGGATATGAAACAGTATTGGAAGGTGAAATTATAAGAAAGCAAGAGTATAAAAAATATACCCTCTTACCGTTCTTTCTTGCCAGCTGAAATTGTGTTTAAATACTACTCATTATAGATGGAATTTGAAGCATCTCCAGCCACTTTTATAGAACCTTTAAAGGTATCTTAGATGGACAAAAAAATAGCTTTTACCTCCCACCCCCACCTCCATTAGAATTTCTTGGGGGAAAATATGCAACTAAGTACTTTAATGCAAAGCTAGAGTATACATTATTTTTATACTCTTGTTAAAAGTAAAATTACACTTTTTACCCTCTTAGCATACAGATAATGCAACTGATTTAAGAAAACTCAAAAAGATCTAAACTATAAGACATCAATTTTAATTTGATTCCAAAAGCATAAAATTAATTTATAACATTTTCTAAATTGAGTTTTTCTGTAGAGCAAGTTGCCTGTTTAGGAAGTGAAGAATAAGGAATAATTCCTTAAAATTAATACTCTATTTATGTTACAGAACTCCTCAAAACCTTTTCCTCTCTCTTGTCTTAGTATATGTCTACCTAGTTGCTCAAGCTAAAAATGTAGATTCTATTTTTTATTTCTTTTGTTTTCCTAACTGTCCTATCTATTGATAAAATCCTTTCATTTTAGTTCTCAGTCTAGGCCTTTCCACTAGCCCAGTGATTGACAATTTTTTTCCTATAAAGGACTGGATAGTTAATATTTTAGACTTTGCAGGCCATACAGTTTTTCTCTGCCATTGTGGTACTACATAAATAATATAAAAACAAAACATCATAGCTGTGTTCCAGTAAAACTTTGTTTACAAAAACGATCTGGCCCTCAGACTATAGTTTGCTTACCCCTACGTTAGTCCTTCCTTCAGCTGAAATGTTTTTTTCTTCCTAGTAACCTTTATATTCAACTCTGACTTCAAATGTCTCTTTAGAAAGGCCATCCCTGACCAACCAAGCTAAAATAGAACCCCCTATCTCTCTTACCTCTACTTGCTATTTAGTCATTCAGTATATCACTTATAACCATGTGAAGTCTCATTGTCTGAATCCTTACTGCAGCTCCATGAGAGCAGATGATAATCTTGTCTTGTTCCTACCTTTGAGAGCTGTGTCTTGCTCATGATTGGTATGTAAATAGTTTTGAATAAATGATTATATATTGGTTTTCTTATTTTTTTGCAGGTATGAAAGGACTGTGGATAATGTGACTTCATCAGCACAGATAATTCAGAGATCTTTTTCTTCTCCAGAAAATTTTCAGAGACAAGCAGTGGTAGGCTGATTTTTCAACTTGAGTTACTAAAAACAAAAAACATAGTTAAAATGTTCAGATGATTCTTAAATTAACTTCTGAAATTTTAGTTAGACTAGTATGATCTTTGCAGACTGATCACTAAGTTTTCACTGGCCCAAAATATATATTTAAAGAACAAAGATAGAAGAACTGCATTTAACATTTGTATTTTTCTTCAGCCATTGTTGGTGTGTATGTGTTTCAAATTTGTTTTCCTTCCAGTTGCCAAGTCCTTTTTTTTTTTCTCTTTCATTCCTTTCTTTTCTTCATCCAAATCACAGTCTTGGCTTCTGGTCCCTAGGCTTTTGAATTTGACAGGTCTACAAAATAAAAATATAAAAGGAAAATATAGTAAAATTGAGAGACCAATACAAAGGGATGCTAACTTTATACATATTACTTATTTTTGTCTCATTTTGCTGTAGGCCAAGTCAGAATTCTCTAGCTTCCTTATTAAGGCATTTTATTGTCTGATTCCAATAAATCTTATTAGCCTTACTGTCCATTCACTACTTATGAGATCTATAACCTGTTTCAGCCAGAATTTACTTGCTATTCTATGAACCCATTATATGTTTTCCTTTTATTTTTGTTTGTGCAATTTCCTTGGCATACTACTCCCTTAAAATATTTTCCTTAAAGTATCGCATTCATGCTTTTAATATTCTGGTCATACGCTACCTTATGATACTGAGCTCATGGCTCTTTATGTGTTTATCACATAGTGATTCACAATGTAGTCATTTTGTATGACTTCCATCTTAGTTGTATTCTTTAGGGCAAAGTAGTCTGTACAGATATCTTATAGGTGTACATTGGAATGAATGATGCTGTCATACTGCTTTTAGTATGTTTAACTTAAGATCCATCCAGGCAAGTGATTTTGCTTTTTCATTGTTACGTGTTTGGTTATAGTGATCAGATATCTATTGGCTTTGATAGCTAGAAATATCAATGCAGTTAACATTTCCTTTTTCTCTTCCCTCAGATGAACAATGTTTTGAGGCAGATGTCATATGGTGGGAAGTATGGTTCTCCTCATCTCGACCAATCAGGATATTCCCCATCGGTTCAGTCACATAATCATACTTTTAACCAGTCTTCAAGCTCCCAGTGGCGCCAAGATACACCATCACAGCGCAAAGTCAGACAGAATTCTTATCCCTACGTAGCAGATAGACATTATAGCCGTGAACAGCGTTACACTGATCACGGGTCGGACCATCATTATAGAGGAAGCAGAGAAGATTTCTATGAAGATAGGAATCATGATGGCTGGAGCCATGACTATGATAACAGAAGAGACAGTAGTAGAGCTGGAAAATGGCACTCAGCTCGACACTAAAAAGTGTTCAAAGGACATCGTTTTTATGGGGTCATTCCAGGCCGTTTTGGCTAAGTTGGTCTGGGAATGTTGTGTTAAAACTGTGGAGCAACTTTACAAGTTGACACATTTCTTTATAAAATTTTTAAAACCTATAGCTACAGTCTAATACAGAAATGAGAATTGTGGTTCTAGTTTTTACATGAATAACCTTTCACCTCAGGGTTTTATGGAGAGGAAAGGGTTTTATACATAAAGTGCTATAATTCTTAATTGTTTTAGGCAGTTAAGGAAGGGATGTATTATATGGATTGGTTGTATTATAAAACAAATATTTTCGTTATCTGTTATCTTTTTGTATTGCAAGAACCTGCTTGTTAGTAAATCAGATTTTGGTGTATATAAGAAAATATTCAGGTTGATAGTCTGAAGTGACTATCAGTATTTTGTTAATAAATTAGAAGATGTAATTTTAGTGATTTAACATTTTATTCGAGAAAGTTTATTGGTAAAGTTTGGGGATGAATCATATTAACTTCTTAGGGAACTTAAGTGTAAGTTCTGTGACATGCTCTTTCAAATTTTACCCTAATTGGGCAGACAAGTATAAATCTGCACATGCTTTTTCATTCTAAAATTTTAGCATTTTCTCATTAAATCATGTTTGGTGTATGACTGAAGTCACTCAGGAAATTAAGTATCTCTAATACAGTGTTAGTGTAAATCTTTTTTAGGAAGAATAAAAATGTAAATGCAGTCAGATAAAATGGTAAAATGTTTTATTGAAAGTATACTTATTTGGGAAAAGGTTCACAGAACTTTGAAGTGCTGCCTCTATCACTCAGACTTTAAAATTTGACCATTTTCAAAGTGCCCAGGGCGTTTGTAGAAGGACACATTTTATTTTTTGTGTGAACCTTTGAAAGAGTTTAGTCTTAAACACTTTCTGATTTAAAAAATTTTAAATCTTGTTAACAAAACTTTTATGTATTGAGATATTGTCTCCCTTTCCTTGTAGAACTTGTTTATAATTCATTCCTTGAAATATTTGGATCTTTTTAAATATTAACTTACAGCATTTGTATTATGATACTTTTTAATATATTGAAAACAAAAAAGAGGGATGTGTCTAATTTTTTGATGTCACCTTAGAGACACTGTACACAAAAAGTTAGCAACATACTTTTTTATTCAGTAATTGCCTAGCGTTAATGTCAGTTCTTTAGAGCATCTTGAAATATACTGTTTCTACATGTTGAACTAAATATTTTAGAATCAGACTTTCAGTGACACAGATTATATTCCAAGCACTGTAAACTAATTTAATCTCCCTGGTCAATAGCAGTTTATGTACATTCAGGTTTTCTCTGTTTCTAATGAATGCCATTTTTTCATGTGTGTCTAGGTAAATGGATCTGGCCAACTACTCAGCATAGAGAGCATTAAGATCTAAAGTTTGCTTAAGCAGTTTAATAGAAGGATTTGTTTCTAGTGAGCCTGGTATTTTCAGGTGTCTTATGAAAATTATTCAGTAGCAAGTGTAGATAATAACAAAGGTCAGTACTGCTTCATTGCCGTTTATCTGTGGGTCAGATCCTACTGATTCACAGGTGATCCTGGTTCAGAATAATCTTTTTCTTTTTTTAATGGCTTTTGGGGCACCCCTGTGAGGTTCCAATCAATCTTTCACTTTCATCTCACTTATTAACTAAACTAAACGTACTGTGTATAGGAGTAGAGCAAGACAGCCTCAAATAATTGAATATAGTTAGAGAATTCACCTAGATATTAATAGCTACAGGAGTAGAACAGAGGAGATTGTGGGAGGGTAGTTCCCCAGAGTATGTTCATGAAATGGTACGCTCACATGATGTTCTGCAAAGTAAGGGTTCTGTAATTGAATGTTTGGTAAACATGTACTAACCCTGATGTTCTGAGACTGACAACACCATAAAACTGCTGACAAGTACGACAGTAAAGAAATTGTTTATACTTAACCTTGTATTTTCCAATCTTAACTGATTCTTTCACCCTTCTATACATAACGCGTATTAAGACCAACTGCCCTCCTCCCCAAAGAATCTTTGACGACGACTCCATCCAATCAATCATAAACTTTTTATACCACTTTCTAATTATGTTGTTCAGGCCCATGTTCTCTGTATCAATTGCCACCATCTTAGAATGGGTAATTATCTCAACAGGATTATTCCAACAGCACTCTCTGATGTTTAAAAAGTACCAGTTTATTCTTACAGTGCCCTGTATTTCTCTTGTCATAGCCTTTAAACTGTATTTTACTTATTTGTTTTTCTCTAGAGTGCTTTATGAAGGCAGAGACCATATCTGTTCACTACTATTTCACTGTATCCAGTGCCTGGCATATATATAATAGTTGGTAAATTTTTAATGAATGAACAAAGGAAGATTTATCAAATTGAACACATTTCCTAACCCCGAACCATTATTGTATCCTATTATTAAAATGATGTATCACAGTAAATTGTGCCTTTGATACACTTGAGAATTCTATTTTTCAAAAATTTAAGTTTTGGATCTATATTCATGAGGTTTTTATTTTTAAAATATCTTAGTGATTTCAGAATTATGATTCTGCTAGTATAAGCCCCATACTGCATTGTTTTTTTGTTGTGAAAGCAGTATCTTTTAAGGGAATTTAAATTAAATCTTATATATTTTTCCAGTAGTTAACCGTTTCTGCAGCTTTCCCATTATGTAGATCCACTTACCTGGTATTCTGTTTGAGGAACTTTTGATACTTTTTGTTTATTTTGTTCTTTAGATTCCGCATGTACATGAAATGTGATATTTGTCTTTCTCTGACATTTCATTCAGCACAATCCTCCCTAGGTCCACCAAGGCTATATCTTTTTCCATCCCCTTCCTTTTAGTCTGTCTTTGAAGTGAGTCTCTTGTAGGCAGCATATGTAGGGGTCTTGTTTTCTTATTCATTCAGCCACTCTTATCTTTTGGTTGGAGCACTTAATTCTTTTCTATTTGAGGTACTTGTTGATAGGAATGTAGTTATTACCATTCTTTATTCATGTTTTTGATACATGTTTTTTCTTCTTAAGTCCCTCTAACATTTCCTGTAATACTGGCTTGGTGGTGATAAATTCCTTTAGCTTATTTTTGTCTTGGAAGCTCTTATCTGTCCTTTGATTTTAAATTATATCTTTGTTCGATAAAGTATTCTTGGTTGTAGATCCTGGGTTTTCATTATGTTGACTACTTTGTGCCAAGGCCTCTTGATATTTTTTATAGCACAAGTTGGCTGGTATGAATTATTTTAGCTTTTGTATGTCTGAAAGTCTTTTTCACCTTCATTTTTGAACTATAATTTTTGTCGGGTATAAAATTCTAAGTCGAAAGGTTTTTCTCTTAATACTATAAAACTGGCTCCATTACCTCTTGCTCAGAATTTTTCCTCTAAGAAATCTGTCGTGTACATGTGTTACTTTTCTCTGGCTGGTTTTGAGCATTTTATGATGTGCCTTAATGTAGTTTTCTTCATGTTCCTTTTGCTTGGGGTTCATGGAGCTTCATGGGTTTATCTGTGGGTTATCATTTTCATCAGATCTGGAGAATTTTGGCTATTACTCAAAAAAATTTTTGTTGCTACTTTCCTTTTTAGAAACTCTGACTACACTTATGTGTGAGGCTGATTGATGTTGTCCCATAACTTGTTGATGTGCTGTTTATTTTTAAAATTATTTTTTCTCTGTTTCATTTTGGATAGTTTTATTGCAGTCTTCAAGTCCACTAATCTTTTTTTCTGCAGTGTCTAATCAACAATTCCAATATAATCTTTATTTTAGACATTGTAGTTTTTCTCTAGAAGTTTAATTTGGATCTCCGATTATTTCCTTTTTTCAGTTTTATTGTGGTACAGTTGACAAAACTAAGATATTGAAAATATATAACATGATGATTTGATATACGTCATCAGAATTCCCCTCATTGAGTTAAAAAACACATGATTTGGATTTTTTTTATATCTTCACTGTCTTCTCTTAAATATTTGAACATATGGATTAAATTTATAGTACTTTTAATGTTCTTGTCTACTAATTCTTTTTCAGTTCTGGGTTGGCTTCTACTGGTTCACTCTTAGCATTGGATGTATTTTCCTGCTGCTTTGCATGTCTTGGATGCTAGGCATTATGAATTTTATGTTATAGGATGCTTGATAATTTGTATTTTTATAAATATTCTTGAGCTTTGTTCTGGGACAGTTAAGTTACTTGTAAACAGTTGTATCTCTTCAGGACTTGTTTTTAGATATGTTGGGCAGGATTTGAGAAATAACGAGGGTTAATTTCTCCACTACTGAGGTAACACTCTTGTATACTCTAGGAGCCTCATGAATTATGAAGAGTTTCAGTCTGGCTCGTGGGAACAGATACTGTTCCTGGTTCTAGATGAGTGCCGAATAGTATTCCTTTCTGATTTTTGGGAGGCAATTCTTTCCCCAGCCTTGGGTACTTTCTTCAAAGCTTTATGCTGATCACTATTATAATAAACACTGGAGAAAATCTGCAGATCTCTGGGAGTTTCTCCCTGTGCAACTTAATCCTCTTCAATAGTGTATACTGGACTTTCTAGCTGCCTTGGTTTTCTTTCTCAACTCTTTCTCAACCGGACTCTTTCTCAACTCAGCGAGTTTACCCAGGCTCTGCCTCCCCTGCTCCCCTCCCCCTCCAGTCCCCTCCACCCCACCACACGCACAACTGCAGCCTGAAAATCCCTTTGAGGAGACAATCAGGCTCACCTCATTTATCTCTTGTTTTTCAGGGATCACTGTCCTTTGTAACTGATGTCCATTCTCTTGCTTCATATTTTTTTTTTGGTTGTTTCATGTAGGAGGGTAAATCTAATCTTAATACTCCATCTTGACTGTAAGTGGAAGTTAATCCAAGGTTTTGTTCTGTAATGCAGTCATTTCAAATGGTCTATACTTTTAGGTTTGATTTTTCTCTTAAGTTATTTGGATTCTTATTCCTAATGACTTTTTTTTCTTTCTTTGATTGTGACATAAATTTTATGGAGTTGTGGACAGAGAATGTGGTCTATGTCATCACAACTTTGAGAGACAAACTACATCACTAGCTAGATGATCTCAGGATTTTTCCATGTTGCCTGGTTTAATCCAAGCCCAGGCACACCTCTCTAGAGGTTTCTGAGGGAATCGGGAACCACATCCATCTTTGGCTGACCCTCCTCCCCATGAGTTTCATCCTGTCCTATGTGATGTCTGCATGGTGTTTGCTGAGGGTTTCTTTTCCCAACTTTTATAATGATTCCATGGATATTTGAAAAACACTTGTTTTCTCTGTCTTTACAAAATTCTGTCTTTACAAAATTCTCTCAACCAGATTTTAAAATAAAAAAAGTCACAACGCAGAGCCATTTAAAAAATAAAAATATACACATTTTACTTTAATATGAATAAATATACATACATTTGCCAATATTTTGATGCAAGGCCAAGGCCTATTCCTTAAGTCCAGGAACACTGGAGTTCAGTGGGTTTTCTTGTATAAATCAATACCAGAATGCATTGTCTATGATTTCCATTTTGGGTTTCTTTATAATGGAATGCAAATGTAGACAAATTTGCGAAGTATTCAAGTTTCTAGGATTTGTATCCAAAATTTTTTACAGTTGTCTTGCTCACACTTAATCCGATAGTAACTTTTTATAGTGATTTTATCTTTACTCAATCTTTTCAAAGTATTCAACTAGTTTTCTAGAATCGACCACTATTTTTACATTCATATTTTATTGGTTCATATTTTTTAAATTAAAAACATATTAATAACTAGCATAAGCTGGATTGGGACAACTTAACCAGCAAGAGTAAGAGTAGGTGAACATATGAGAGTAGCTTACTAGCCTCCAGCCTTACCTTCAGCAGGTCAAGGATGTTAACGTTTACAGAAAAATAGAGAACATTGGTTAATCCAACAAATCGGTTAGATTAAATGTGCTTTTAATATAGTAAATAAGGCCTGTTAATTACATTTTCAAGTCCTACATATTCTCTTACTTCTAAAAGAGGAGATATTTTAATTTGTCATTTTCTTTGAGTGTGTCTCAGTTTTTGCTTTAAATATCCTGAAGCTATGCTAGATGCAAGTATGTCATTTCCTCACCATGCACTATAACTTTTATCAGTGTAAATGTCCTTGACCCATTTTTATGCAGTTAACTTTGAATTCTATTTTGTTTTATATTGTTGTAGCTGTCAGCCCCTGAAAGATACACGGACCACCAGAAATCAGTGAGTTATAGGAAACACACTCTTTATTCAGCCAGCTGGGTCTACCAGGGGTACGCAGACCCCAAATTAAGCAGCCCTGAAATGTAGAGGTACAGGATTTTTTAAGCCCTAAATCCCATTCCTCATTCTGTCTTAAACACAAAGGTCTATTTTTCTCCTATTCACTACCTGTCAACCCACAGGTCGGGTGTGCAAGCGGGGGTACAGAAGCAGAAAGCTTATCGTTAGAATGTTATGTTCCCATGGGTGATAGCTTATGTTCCCATAGGCGATAGCCAAGCAGTAATTTTCCAGCCAGCACAATATTACTATTGTCACATTTTAATTTTGTTAATATTTGCCTACTATGTCTTTGTCTATTGGTTAATTTTTAATACTTGTATGTCACTTGATTTTCGGAATGCCTCTTATATTCAAATATGTTTTTATATATTCCTGCTATAGTCCTTGTGTGTGTGTGTTTATAAGATCAATCACCTTTTCTTTATTTTCTTCTTTCTAGAGCAGCATTTCATAACCTTGGATGCATGCTAGAATCACCTAGAAACCTTTCAAAAACAATTTAATGCTTCAACTTTATTCCAGAATCTCAGGATCTCAGAGAGTTGGTATTATTTTTTAAAAGATTCTAGTATGAAGTCAGGATGGAAAATCCTAGTATACTATTTCTAGTCCTGTAAGTGCTTCCCCTTAAATTCTCTACAATCACATTTAAATTTATAATTTTTGACCAAGGAATAGATTGAAACAGTTGTAGCCATCAAGATAAAATCAGAGAGGCAGAACTAAGTGATAGAGAATAAGGGACTTGTTATAGGGATTCAGCCTTATTCAATGGTGATTGCTGGTGGAACAATCTGTTGCCTTGCATCTGGCGTTGGGCCTGAAGTCATTATAAGTTAGCCAGGCTGGCAGCTGGGAAGGAAAGCTGAACAAGAACAAGAGCAGGGACAAACTGGAAACTGCTAGAAAAGAAAAATGGAGTCTGCACCTGTCCCTCATTACTCCACCTTAGAGGACTTGGATGACCTGAAACCTGCAGGTATAGCTGGCACCCTTGGCTATAGAACTGTGCATATCTTTGGCCCAGGACTCAGAGCAGTTGGAGGGAATGTAGCAGGAGCTGGAAGAGCTGCATGTTGGGTGCTGCCCCACACCAACAAGGTGAGCCAGGAGATCAGCAACAGTGTGCTTCAAGTACCACAGTGCCTGGCACCCTCCACCAATCTTCCAGAATGTAAAATACATGTATGCTGCTTCCCTTATGCTCTTCCAAATGTCAAGCAAATTTCTCCTGTGGACAACTACATTGCAATTCAGACATTAACTAGCTGGAGTTAGGCCAAACTTCACAGGTTAAGGGATTAGTCCTCTGTGAAGACTGCTCTCACTTCAGACACCAGCTGCAAGCTCAGGGACTCCCAGAACATTTAACTTCTGACCAGTTGGCTACCAATTTTGGGGTTTCCACTACCCCATCAGGTTTGATAATTCACTAGAATAACTCACAGAATCAGGAAACAGCTATACTTATGTTTGCAGTTTTATTATAGCAAAAGGATACAAATCAAAACCAGACAAATGAAGAGACCTGTAGGGCAGGATCTGGGAAGGTCTCATGAGAATCTTCCAAGTCCTGTCCCCATGGAATCAGGATGCACCACCCTCCTGGCACATTAACGTGTATTATCACCAGCCAGGAGGCTTATCCAGGCTTCCAGCATGTCCAGAGTTTTTGTTGTGGTTTCATTACACAAGGATGACTGCTTGAATCTTTGGCCATGTGATTCAACTCAATATCAAGCCCCCTCCCCTCCCCTCCCAGGAGGTTGGACTGATATTACATTGCTTAAACCCTAATCCTCTAGTCACACAGTTGATCTTTTCAGCATGGCAGCCCCCATCCTGAAACTATCTAGGGGCCAACCATGAATACCAAAGATGCTCTTGGGAAAGTCCAAGAATTTAGAGGTTCTCTCCCAGGAACCAGGAACAAAGGCCAGCCAAATTCTTTACAACACCAACTCTAAACGGGAACTAGATAGAGAAGAGAATTCTGGAAACCATAGTTTCATCTTAGCTAAGATGACACAGTACAAAGCCACTACAACAGTATTATATCTGACGCCCCCGCACTCTACCAAGAAAATACCTTTAGCATACTTGACCTTTCCTTGATGCTCTTCTCCCACCGCAAGCATACAGATCACCCCCAATGCTTTATCACAATCACTTGGATCTTAGTTTCAGATTGCCATAATATATTAAAATATTATCCCTTCTCGTTCTAAGGAGGTATCAACACATAACTTTATAACTATCAAGTTTTACTATATTTTATAATAATTTTTGAATTTTACACTAATACAGAAAAGCAAGATTATTTGAGAAATTTAAAGTAATATGTATAATATTTGGTTTTGGTCTTGGTATATTAAAATGTAGATGGAAATAACTTTTTTCCCAACAGCTAATATTTGTCGAGTATTTACTATATGCCAAAGATTGTGTTAAGCCACTTATGACTGTTTCACAGGAGAGAAAGTTGAGACTTACAGAATTTAGGTAACTTCCCCAAGATTACACAGTGGTAGACTTAATTCATATTCAGTCAGTCTGATTCCAGAGATCAAAGTCTCATGCTTATTTTAATTATGTGTGACAGCAGCAAAGGTAGACCAAATTGCTTTTATTACCTGATGTTTAGAATCTTTGTATTTTGTGTTAAAAATAAAAATTTATTTTTATAATTTTAGTATGATAATAGAAATGATGACAGGGGTATAACTGCTTCTGCCACAACTATAGTTGTGTGTAATTTTTATTCCCAATAAATGAAAAACTAAATTGGGTAGAATTTTTATTATATTTATCTTAATAGTAGTTTTTGAAATACAAATATTTATTAATGTACCACTTAAAAATGTGTTTATTAGTATTGCTTTAAAATGTATTACTTAGAATAGATCATAGATTTGCATGGTTCAAAAAAACCCCTGTATAATCACTTGCCTCATAGTGATGTTTCAGTCAATGACAGACCACATATATGATGGTGGTCCAGTAAGATTGTAATGGAGCTGAAAATTTTTCTATCGCCTCATGATGTTGTGGTCCTATTTTATTTTTTTACACCTACAGCACCTGGTCTCCCATCCAAGTACTAACCAGGCCTGACCCTGCTTAGCTTCTGAGACCAGACAAGATCAGGTGTGTTCACTGTAGCATGGCCATGGACATGGCCCTGCTAATTTTGAAGTGTAATGCATTACTCAAATGCTTGTGTTGATGCTGACCTGGTGTAGCCACTGGCTTGGGACATGTGTGCAGCTCTCTGTGCTCCCTTTGGAGACTCCAAGGACTCATCCATTCGCTCTGTCGCATAAGACTCTGCACTTCCTCTGTGTGGTGTGTTAACCTGCGTGGGTACCCGACCGGTTTATCTGAGAAGGTTCCACTCAGTAAAGCTGGCACTGTGGAAAGACACAAATGTGTTCGAGAGTGTTACTTAGCCGCTTTTCTTGCTTGCAACGATTTATTGCTTTTTGCAGGAAGGAAAAGATACGCTAAATTTCAAGAATGAAATAGTACTGAGTTTGTAGAGTTTGCATTTAAAGCAATGCTTAAATTTAGCAGTATCACTTAATAATTTTTGTAAGCTAAAATGAGATGTGCAATAGATGAAACAGAAATTAAATTTAAGTTGTGGCATGAGTTGACTAAAATTCAAAGGTAAATGATAAACTCTGAAGAGAGTCTGATTTCATGAACATACTTCTAGTATGTTTATTCTTAGTTTATTTAGTTAATGGCAATTTAAAAAACATGGAGGGCCCATTCGATTTAAGTTAATCATGCAATTTTCCCAACAATTGTTTTGTTGTAAGATTTATCTTCTTTCAAAATTACATACTGACTGTTGTTATGCTTATTTAAAATTTAACGCGGGTATTTGAAGATGGTACTTAATTTACCATGTGGAAATAAAATTATTGTTATCAGCAATTATATTTGAAAAATTTTGTCAGGACAATTATTTAACTCATTTTATATTTGACCCGAGAATACTTGCCGGCAGCACTCGTGGCTGCAGCCTTTACCCCAAGATAACTCGCAGATTACAATTCTAAACCTTAACCCCAAAGTTTGCTATGAAATATCTCACTTTTATTATTATTTTCGCATTGCTCTAGTATATCGATAGTCTTTGGAAACAAATGACATCGTTCTATTTATAGCATTCTGTTTTTAGTAGTGGTATGTCCATTTACAAAATATAGTAATTCTTGATTGCTGAAATATCAAATCCTAAAAATGTAGCATTCCTACACATGATGTTAACATCGTTCTTGAACAGCTGTTAGCTGAAGATTCATTTGATGAATCCAACTTATGTATACATTTCTGTTACATTAGGATTAGAGGCAAGTTCTGTTTAGAAATAATTCCAAGAACTATTTTTATATTTTCACATTGAAAAACAGATTTGCTTCAGCCTCAAACAGTGTGTTTATGTAAAGTTAAATTAATGCTGGCAGTGAGCTGCACTTTTTTTTCTAAATGGGAAATGGGTTAAAAAACAGTGCTCATTCATTTTAGAATTATAATTCAAGGCTGTCTCAAGCTTTTCCTATTAGCTGCAATGTAGTCTTTACTCTCAACAGACTTGTTTGCTCCTTTACTACTTTTTCTCCATTCTCTCCAAGAGACCAAGAAAGGACCTTTATTACCTGCTTTGTCAACTTGCAATTCTCATATTTATTTCTTAGCTGCAGCAGAATTTTATGCACTAACGACCAAACATAACATCTTTCAGACCTCATCCTGAGTTTGATAGCAATGACTTCACATCTTCATTCAGACTTTTTCTTTTTTTGTTCTTTAATGCTGCATTTTCATGAACCTTTTCCTATTATTTTGACCAACAGTTATCTCTTTCTGAATTCCTTTCTTCACTCACCATTTAAATATAGGCGATGTCCAAAGGAAGTTTTGTAGGAGTTAGGAATTATGTTACATTATAAAAAAACAAAGGCTCAAAAATAGTGTCTTACCAAAGTAGAAATTTTCCTCACTTAAATCAAGTTGTTAGCTACTATGGAAGTTCCCTTAAGTCATCATGCATGGAGAGACCAGGAATGCTTCTATCTTTCTGTGTTTCACTGTCCTCAGCCCCCATTCTATGCTCAAGATTACATCATGTTCCAAGACAGATGCTGGGGCTCTGGCCACCACACCAAAATTTCAGATATCAGGAGGAGTAAAAGAACCCCTCCCAGTTAAATCAATTCCTTTGATGAAATCTTTTGGAAATCCCATAATATCATTCGTCAGAGCTTAGTCACCTGTCCACATCCAGCCATAATGATGGCTAAGTCCCCTGCTAAAACCTGGAAATATATTATTAATGCAGAGAGAAATATATTTGATAGGTAATGATCAGTCTCTGGCCACTATCTGTTTTCTCAAATGCTGCCTACATGATCGAAAATGATCAGTGTTTATAAATGGGGAGTGGAGTGGACCTGTGAAATAATAACAATGATTTATTTATACTATTTATTAAACACCTACCATGTTTCAAGTATCGTGCTGCCTTTATGTATATTATCTCGAACTTTTACAATAATTCTTTGAATGAAGTAGTATTATCACTGCTTTAAAGAGGAGGAAAATGAGTCTCAGAGAGATTAGAGTTGACTTGTTTCAAGAAATATAAAGTAATTGAGGTAGGGTTTGAATTCAGCTAGTTTGTCTCCGAAGCCTACTGTATTTTTCATTATACATGGGCCACACTGAATATTCCTGCCCATATTCTTTTGTCTAATAATTATTGAGATTGCTCTAGCTTGATGTCATAATTTCCAGTGGCGTTTACATTATTCATAATTATAGAATTGTCTAAATTTGGCTGCAATGACAATGACTACTAATTGATTCAAGCTTGTTATCAAGACCCCTAGAGATCACGAGGTCAATTGGTAGCACAAGGAGGTGGTTAAATCTCAACAGGGTGTGAGTGCAAATAAAGTCACACTGACAGAATGTAGGCTTAACTCTCTAGTGCCCTCTACCTAAATAACACAGGACCTCAGCCCTCTGTAAAGCCTCCTGCCTAAGTATTTGTAGGATTTTTGCATTGGGTTGCCCATGTTTAATTTTTGTCTCAAATCTTGAAATTTTACTCTACTTTTTTTATGGCAAAATAAGAGAGGCCAGCTGCAAGAGGCCAGGACTGTTATGCCTGTGGCACTTCCTCCACATGGAAGAAAATACCAGGAGTGAGAAGAAATATTCCTCTTTGCTCTCCAT
>NW_006436289.1:3486902-3517911 GCF_000325575.1 Pteropus alecto | reverse complement strand
CTACTGTCTTGCAGAGAACTTAAAACAGGGTTGTGTGAGACCATTATCACAAGTGTTTTTTTTTTTTTTTAATTAAAAAAGCTCCTTTAAAATACCTACAGCTTCTCTGTTCTCCATAGGATTTAGACAGGAATCCAGTACAGATAAATCTATGTGATGATAGTTGCTGTACTGTCAGAATTACTCTTTTTCTCTGACTCAGTCAGCTTTTATATTGCACTGTGCTCTTTGTGTCTAGGGGCTTCTTCCTTTAGCTGAGTTCTCTCCCAAGATAATCCTTATTCTTCCAAGAAATAGACTTCTGGTAGGCTTGCTTTTCCAATTTGTTTAACATGTGCCAAGATGTACAAATCAAGCTGAGAATCTTCTTTATGTGCTTATTATGAAAAGTTTGCAAAAAATAAAATTCTCAGGGTTAAAATGGGCCTATAGTGTATTTCTTAGACAAACTGCAATCTTCTTCTCTTCCATAGCTTTGGCCCTCCTTTACGTGGATGACCTCTAAATTAACTATCTCTGCCCTCCTCCTAGCTGCCTACCGCTTATCTTTATGTAATTGTTCCTCTCAAGCACAACGTCAACCTTTCCAAAATCGAAATCATCAACTCTTACCTGTTATTCCTACAATTTGTTCTCTCCATTAAGTTTCTCTTTTATTTTAAAGGCTAATGATCCTAGCTGTTTAGGTCCAAGATTCTATCTGGGATATTCTTCCCCATAATCCCATTGTCAAAGTTTCCTTATTTGAGGATCTAATCCAATTTCCATCCTCCTGTATCTCTTTTGTCAAAATAAATCCCTTTCGCCTATATTCTCATAGCACTCTGTAATTCGTTAAAGCATTGGCTCAATCTCCTTTGTATTAAATTTTGCATCTCCTGATTTGTTTACAGAAATAAATGAGCATCTACTATATAAAGTATTAGATGTTCTATGTTTTTATTTAATCACCACACAAATCATTTTACAAGTAAAAAATTAAAGCTATTTCCTCATCTGCAAAAGAAACAACTCTAAACCCAAATGAACCATTAATATCTTAAATATCTTAATATAGTATTTGATATAATAAATATCAGCTCAATAAATGTATTTTTATTTTGGCATTCTAGCAGTGTTTAATATATACTAGTATTCAGTGTTTGTTGAACTGAGTTGAGATAAAATGCAATTCAAATTTCATGAAAACTTTAGGATATCCATTTTGTACAAGGTGCATTTTGAAGATTGGCTCGTATTTTTACCTTGTATTTTTTACAGTGAGAGATGGTAAAGGCAAAATATTTATCATCCTTTAGATCTCTCCAGACCACTAGAATAAAGTAATAGCAGTTATCAGGTATCGGCAGTAAACCTGATGTTAAAATTTCTCAAAACAAAGTTCCACAAAAGAGGAAAAGAAGAGCTATTTTCATCAACCAGTAAGTCTCATGAAGGGCCTACTAACTATTTAAAAACTGCTTTATAAACTGTAGGATATTTTACAGTTGTGACATAGTCTCATTACTTTGGTGATTACTAACGAGTACAGCTACTGTTACTATATGGCTCTGTGCTAGTGCTACAAAAGTATAAAAATAAATATATTCTGGAAATTAAGGTCTAGTTTGATAGGATAGTGATAAAGCATATCAAATAGTGATAAAACATATAAAATACAGTCATTGTTACATGACTGTAACAATGTTAGGTTTATGAACTCTGTAACTATTAACATGAGGAACCAGGGGCCTCTCCTAAGCGGAACCAGAGAAGCGTTTTTTAAAAAATAGCATCTGAGATGATTCTAAAGAGGAACTAGGGGGAGTGAGGATATCTCTGGATTGATTATCACGGTAATTTTTGTTCAGGAGGTGAGGGGAACAAAGCAGGGCTGTGTAAGTTCTGGTAAGAAAGCAGCAATTAAAAAAAAAATTAAAACCCATGTAAATATTCACAATAGCCAAAGGGTGGAAGCAACCCAAGTGTCCATCAGTGGATGAATGGATAGACAAGATGTGGTGTACACACACACACACACACACACACAGGAATATTATTCAGCCTTGAAAAGAAGCAAATTCTGACACATGGTACAACAAGGATGAATTTTGTGGACATTATAAATGAAATAAGCCAGACGCATAAGGACAAATACTGTATAATTCTATTTACGAGGTACCTAGTATTATCAAATTAATACTAGTATTATCAAATTAAAACCAATTAAGATGAAAAAGATATTTGCTTTGGGATATTACTATTTAAGATTACTAATCTAATGTTACACAGAAAAACCAATAAGCTGTAAATTTCCTTATGGCAGAGTGGTGTAGCTTTGAGATAGGGACAGAAAGTAGAACGGTTGTGGCCATGGGCTGGGAGGTGGGTGGCTGGAAATGGAGAATTAGTGTTTAGTGGATACAAAGTTTCAGTATGAGAAAATAAAAAAGTTTTGGAGATGGACAGTGGTGATGAATGTGCAACAATGTGCTGTATTTAATGCCATTGAACTGCACATTTAAAAATGGTTAAAATGGGACATTTTATGTTAAGTATATTTCACCACTATTAAAAAAATGAAAGTAAAAAAATGTAAAAATAAAGAAGTGGTTGTTCAATAAAGGAGGGTTTGTATGACCTTGTCCTGTTAGAAACATTGTCTTAGATCCTGTTAGAAACATAGTCTGCCCACCAGCAGTGCTGACAAGCTGACTCAGGGTCCTGTTTCCTTAGAAACTACAGTTAAGATAAATGTGGAACGCTGTGTCTGAAAACCTTTTATCTGAATCTCTGCCCCTTGGTTGGAAATAGAGGCAGCTTTTCTGTCAAAGTGACCTACATTGCTCAGATTCTTTAAGTAAGAGAGATGTTCCAGTCTCACCGAAATAACATCAAACAGCAACATTTCTCAGTCTATTTTAAGGAACAAGATTTCTTGGTTTTATACCCCTGATGTTAATAAACAAAGGTAGTTTTTATAGGCTCACAACAGAATTGAAAAAACAGTCTCTTGGCAGAGTGGTGTAGCTTTGAGATATATTCTGTTAAGAAAGGAAAAGAGAAAGAAATGATTGAGTCCACTATGGGACAAGGTTGCTTTCGGATTCAAGGACCCCATTTTCTTGTGTCTATCCTCCCTATTATTTACATGGTTTGGATTTGTTAATTTGGTGCATACATTGCTTTGCTTTGGGATATTACTATTTAAGATTACTAATCTAATGTTACACAGAAAAACCAATAAACTGTAAATTTCCTTATGTTATAACACAATTCACCTAAAATGTCTTTATATTTATAATCAAAGTACATTACTATGAAAACTGAAATTTCAAAAATGTCCACACATAATTTTAACTACTCAGTATTTTAAAATTATAATAAATTTTCAGGATATAAATTCTTAAATGTAAATAGCATTTTGTAAGTTGTAATTTGCGATACAACTGATCAATGTTCCAGTGGTAACTTCGAAAACAAAAGTTCTTTGAAAATTTAAAGAATACTTTAGGAGGAGGATAAAAAGCCCAACTGAAAAGTTTATATACTTCAACTGAATCTACTTTCTATGAATGAAGTTTAAAACTAAGAAAAAAACTAAAAAGGAAATGTAGACTATTCCTTATAAAGAAGGCTACAAATGAATAAAAAGGCACAGCAGAAACAGTGTGACTCATCAGGCAATGCAGTTACAATATGGACACATTCTGCATAATGCAAGTCTTTACATTGTATGTATACCTGTGCACGATTTGATGACCCTTCAAAGAAGAGTTTCTCTGCGCCTGGGCTGGTGGTGGGTTGGGTACAACAAAGGAGTTGAAGGTGAAAGCCAGTAAGTACACTGCACTATTCTTACAGCTCTGATTAGGCAAGTTTCTCTCTCACAAAACCCGCTCACTAGGTATGAATTACTATGCGACAGACCACAAACTCTCTAATGAGTAGCAATACGACTTTCAGAAAAATATATAGAGGACATAATTCCAGGCTGAAATCAATGTTTGTGACAAAGTCGCACTCTGCATATAAATTTGCTACTAAATAGCCAGGATTTAAGAAACTTGAAAGGTCCTGTCGGTGGCTATTATGACTTGCGGAAATGATAAAGATAGTTTGATCAAAACCAAAGCAGCTAACAGAGCGGAGGCTGTTTTTAGTTCATTTTGATTTAATTTGCTACCTGGATTCCTTATATAAGGCCAAGATTTAACTTTGAGAACTTGTCAGGGTGGAGTAGGAAGTCATTACCACGAATACGCACCAGCTGAGCTGAAACACAAATATCCCTCCGTAAGAAATAACCCTTTGCCAATGAAGGAAAGGGACTTCAGCACCTAATGCGTACCAAGTGATCTCTCAGACAAGATCTCATTTAAGAATCTCTGAAGGATTCGATGAAAGCGGAACTGGCCTGCTGGCCTAAAAAAAGCACGCTGCTCTGCTGTCTCACGTAAATGAGAAAAATAACCAGTGTGTGGAGTGGAAGGGTAGGCAAATAAATAGAGGAGGGACGAAGGAAGCAAAGAAAGATACATTTGGGGAGAGAAAACCAAAACAAAGCAAAAATAGATAACCAGGTATTTTTCAACCAAAGTAAGAGAGTTCTTGCTGAACTAGGCAGTCTGCAAGTAATCTAAACTCAGGAAATAACCTCTTTGAAACGAACAAACTTACTTCTGAAAAACATGCGCGTCCAATAACATCCCCAAACACGTGGCGGGGGTGGGGAAATCGGTCGCAATACCAGGCGACACTCTAAGTCCCATCATCCTGTTCGGCAGTTAAACTGAGATGTTCAAGGGCGAGTCGGCGCACTGGGTGCCGGGACTTGTGGTTTTTGCTCCTGCACCTCCCCGCGGGTTTGCGACGTTTAGCGACCATCGCGCCTGCGCCAGCGCCGGCTGAGAGGCTGGGGCAGTGGCGGCTCGTGCCGGGTGATGCTAGGCGGCTCCCTGCGCTCCAGGCTGTTGCGAGGTGTGGGTGGGAGTCACGGGCAGTTCGGGGCGCGGGGTGTCCGCGAAGGTGGCGCAGCCATGGCGGCAGGGGAGAGCATGGCTCAGCGGATGGTGTGGGTGGACCTGGAGGTGAGTGAGGTCGGTGTGGGGGTGAGGGAAGGCGAGTGAGGTTTCGCGCGTGGACCGAGTAGCTGAGCCTGTCCGGAAGGAGCGGCGGGCTTCTGGGTCCCAGGTGTGGCAAGTGAGTGCCGCCCGAGTGTGGGCGGCGCGGGGCAAGTCAGGGGGCAGGAGTCCTGCGGGTGTTTGGGACTATGCTGTTTTGTGAGGTTTCTTTTCAGAAGGGAGGCGTCATCTATATGGTTTTTTACCGCCCTCCTCCTAGTTCCGCCCAGATGTGAACCTCTCTAACTCTCTGGTACCCCTGGGGCTTGGGGTCACAGGTGTAGGGGTGAAGACAGCGGTTCTGCTAGACTCCACTTCCCCAGCCTTACAGGACCCTAGGTTGTTGGAGCTAGATGGGACTCTGGAGATGACTCAGCTTTAACTCTCTTTCCGTAAACTAGAAAACTGAGGCCCGTAAAGAGGATTCAGCTCATTCAAGGTCATACTGTTAGTGAGCATCTGAGTTGGAACTAGAACCCGGTTCTCTTTCCTTTAGATTTTCCATACTCAGGCCAAGGACTCTGTCCTTTCTCCAGCCTCAGTTTTCTCATATATGAAATGGGGATAATAACAGTACTTTCCACATTTGATTGTGATGACGATCAAGTGGTTAATTAATTAATATGAAACCTTTGTAAACTCTGCAGAGATGTAATGATGTTAGTTATCTAACACTTCCGAAATTGAATGCTGTCAGCACTCAAATTTGCTTACTTTGCATTTGTCCTAGAGTGGAACCAGGTTGTTTGACATATAGCAGGTTTTTGCTAAGTGTTTATTGAATAAATGACTAATGTTTAGTACCTTGAGGGCTTTTCTGTCCTGCTATGGGATATAAATTGAGTATGCTTGAGGGAATTCCTGTTAAATAAACTTTGTTAAAACAGGCCAGAAAGGTGGTTTTGTGTGTGTTATATATTTATTTTTTATTGCAGATGACAGGATTGGACATTGAGAAGGACCAGATTATTGAGATGGCTTGTCTAATAACTGATTCTGATCTCAACATTTTGGCTGAAGTAGGTGGTGCCCTGTAATATAACCATACTGTTTAGTGTGTATGAGAAATATAAAGATCGTTTTCCCCATCTCTTTATTTAAAAAATAAGAAAACCGAGATTCCATATAGATGAAGGTACAAAGTAATGTGCTAAGTCATGGTGGGATTGGTACTAGAACCAAACTAATCCAGTTCACAGCCTAGTTATTTTTCAATAAGCCATGCCAAAAATTATAGAAACAAATGCTATCATTTACTGTGTGCCAGGCATAGCCCTTAAGTGCTTTACATGTATTTAATCTTAATCCTCACAACGACTATAAGGTAGGAGCTATTATACTCATTTTATAGAGGAGGGCATTTTGGCATAGAGATGTTGGGTAATTTGCCTAAGGCCACTTGACTAGTTATTAGGGGAGCCAGGAATTTAACCCAGACATTCTGAGTAAAGTGCTCCTAATCAATAAGACAATAATCTATAGTCCCACCAGGATTGGTGACTCATGCTGGAGTTGACACTTTTATATCATAACTGTAACTTTAATTTGACTCTATATATTTAGTTTTTGCTTTTTCAACTATGATGTGTGATTCTTCTAGATCTGTATTAAGATGTTAGAAATTCTGCTGATGCAGAATCCTAAAACGTTCTCTTGTTGACATATTGGGCATTATTAAAGTTTTAATGTGCTGCCTTTAACTGAAACATTAAGTAAAACAAATAAAACACACCTGTTGCCTTTTGGCCACTCACGAAACATTTAATAAGTGTGTGACAGCATCTGATTGGTAGAGGGTAAAATCCCTGGCCTTGAATAACTCATTGTCAGCAATATTCAGAGGCAGTAAACTGTGGAATAGGAACACAGTATGGATGTTTGTGGGAAAGATAATCTTCTTAAAATAAGTCCCCAGAGGGTAGGATTGATATTTTACTGGCACTGGATAAATTTTATAAATCCGTAGTTAAGACTACACTTATTTTCCTGGATAGATAAAAGAGAGGAGAAGGCATTTGTAGATGAATTGCTACTAATTGAGTACTAGGCTCACATCTTGGACTACCTCCTGATATATCAGCTGGAGGAGAATCATGAGACTTTGTATTTCTCATCATAACAACTAGCTTTTTAAACAACTATATAAATAAAGCCCTGAGTTTTAGGTTTTTTTTGTTTTTTTTTTTTTGTCACTTGGAATTCACTAGGATGAATAGTGAAGAGAAGTGTCTTTATTTTATCAGCTCTAATTACTCTTGACTAAAGAAGAATTTCTTCCTTAGACTATTGATATAATGTGAAATACTGACAGTTTAATGGACCAGTTAATTGATATGTACCCTGGAAGAAATTTGGGTCTGTGTTCACCAACTGCAGATGAGTGCCACATTTGTAAATGCACTCAGATGAGGATAAGGATGTTAAAAAAAATGCTGAGGGGCTGTTGGCACTTAAGTGTCAATGGAAGATAAGTTTTATTCTTGTATATGAGTCTGAGGGAAAATGTCTTATGATAGTAGAAGAACAAACATCCTACTCTGAAAATTTTTTGTGGATAGCTTAATGTGCCAAACTGGGATCTAGAGTAAGTTATGCAGCCTTCGATTGATAGTAGTAGTTTGCTTTTTCCACTGTAGTGTGTTAGAATTGTTTTTCACAATGTGAGGTTTTGGGTTTTTAAAAAATATGTTATCAGAGCAATTTTTTTTGCTTCATGGAGATTGCCATTACCAGTTTTCTTGTTTAGTTAAAACTCCTTGTTGTAGGATGTCAGGCACATTTTAGTCAAATTCTAGCTATTCCTCTCAGTGATTGCAAACTGTTTTACCACCTTAGTAGTAATGATACCTTGGATTTATAGTACTTGTAGAGAGTTCAAAGAACTTTCATGTCTCTAATGTTTTTTATCCCTTTGAGGGACGGGGGCAGTTTGTTATCTCCATTGTACAGGAGGAGAAATTAAGCCCAAGGTGACTTGCTCTAATGCCACAAGTCCGGCTTCTCTTACTTCTGGGACTCCATCTAAGAGACAGTTGAATGTTCTATTAAATGGAGCAGAGAATTCGAGGGCTATTTTTTTTTTCCCCCAGATGTCACCTTTTTAATTCTCTAATATAAAAATATTGTTAAACAGTATAACTTTATTCAAAATATATGTATAGTAAGCCATTGTTTTTTTTTGCCCTGTTCTGCCCCATTCTACTCTCCCAAGTTTATGTATTTTCTTGGTATTTTGTATGCATATATAAGTAAATGTATGTATTTTTTTAAACAAGTACAAGTGAAATCATGTATTTGTATCTATTGTTGAGCAATTTTTTTTTTTTTCACTTGGCAGTATGGACACTTTTCAAAATGAACTCAGAAGTTGGCAAGCTTTTTCTAAAAAAGACCAAATATTAAATATTTTAGGTTTAGTGTGCTACCTACCTCTCTGTTACATATGTGTTTATTTTACAACCTTTTAAAATGTAAAAAGCATTGTTAGCTTGCTGACAGTGGAAAAAGTAAAAGCCACATGTGGGCTATGGTTTGTTAACCTTTGATAGATATCTATTTCCTCTATTAGTAAGCATTTCAGTTTTTAGGTGTTTGTGTGTGTGTATGTATGTATATATGTATATACGTGTGTGTTCATTTATTCTTTTTTGCCGTAAACAGTGTTAGAATGAAGACCGCTTTTAGAGTTAACAAAGTACCCTCATCTCTTACTTTCTCTGGTGTGTGTGTGTGTGTGTATTTATATTTAATCCTTAAAGAAGCTTAAACTTTACCTTAGAAATCAAGGTTGTCCCTGTTGATTCTGGATGACTAATGGCTTTTCTCGTCCCCAGGGTCCTAACCTGATTATAAAACAGCCAGATGAGTTGCTGGACAGCATGTCAGATTGGTGTAAGGAGCATCACGGGAAGGTAACATTACCAAATGACAGGATTGCTGCTTTGGGGATCAGTAACAACATCTGAATCCTATACGATTGTTGGATGGTATTTTAAGAAAGGGTTAGAGGAAGATTGCTTGGCAAGCCTGGGAAACTGCTTGCTTGTTTACTTTTCATCTCTGGGACCTCTTGAGATCATCTCCTGAATGTCCTCCCTTTTGCTCTCCTACATCCAGTCTGTCACGAACGCATTGTGGATTGTCAAGTATTGCTCAAGTCAGTCTTTTGGATAAGGTTAGACATCAACTTTCAGAGAAGGGGGAATGCTGCTCTCCTGCTAATAGTTGTTTCTTTCCAGAGATTATATGCTTGGACTGTGAGCACCATCTTTTTTGACTGGAGATGCTATTAACAATCAGGCACATAGCTTCTTTGACTTGGATTGTTTAAGAAAAAATCCGTGCAAAGATGGCAGTTTCAGTTTGAACTTGGCCTCTGTAAATGGTTCATTCATGGTTGTATTTGGCCGTTTTAGAAGTAAAGTTTTGTTTCTGGATGCCTTTGAAATCTGACTTCATGTGTTTCTGGTGGGGTTTGGGGATTCTCTCTTGCAGTCTGGTCTAACCAAAGCAGTGAAGGAGAGTACAATGACCTTGCAGCAGGCAGAGTATGAATTTCTGTCCTTTGTACGACAGCAGACTCCTCCGGGGCTCTGTCCACTTGCAGGTAAAATCCAATCCTACGTATGCCTTGTAGATAGTCTTCCATTGTAGTGGTTCAAGAGACTGCAGTTCCAGAAAGATCAGCCAAGACCATCGTGTCTTCCACTTACCCTGATGGATTATACATCTTTTGTATTCAAGTATCCTTGTATAATTTGTGCATAAATATTGGGAAAATGCCCTGAAAGCTGACATGAGGTCTGGGTACTCAGACTAACTATAAAGTTTTTCCCCTTATTTTTATTATGGAGAATTTTCAAATGTACAGAAAAGTTGGGTTTAGTTATTGTTAAATTAACATTGTGCCATGTTTGTTTTACCTATTTTTTGTTGGACATTACGAAGTAAATTATAGGCATTGTGATAACTTTTTTCCTATGTAGTTCATCAAACATTTCCAAGAATAAGGACATTTTCTTATGTAACCACAATATCATCACATTTACGATAATTAAAAATAATTCAGTAACATCGGCTGATATCTAGTCCACACCCAAAATGTCTAATTGTTTTTGAACCATGACTCCATCAAGGCTCATGCATTGTTTTATTTGGTTATTACGTCTCTTTAGTCTCAATCTAAAATGTCCACCTGTATTTTTGTTTCCTTGTGACAATGACTTTTTAAAGAAACCAGGCCAGTTCTACCAGAATTTTGAAAGCACTGCCATGTCATAGGAAAGTTAATGTTCTATGGAGGTGTATTTGTATTTGTATATGTAAATAGATGTAGTAACTCTTTATAAAAAGAGTTTTGACTTTAAGTACTAGAGCATATATTGTATAAATTTTCCTCCTAGCCTTGTAGCTGGTGTCTATATTAAAGTTCTCATTTAAAATTTAGTATTTTTAATATAAACTGTATAGAAATATGAATATGAATATAATTTGTTAAAATTGGAATGTAAATAAAGGTTTATTAACTTATGTGATTCAGTTACATTATTAGTGTTAGTGGTGTGGATTTTGTGACACTGGGAGACAATTTGCACATCTGGTATGATACAAAAAAAGTAACAAATAGATTTGTGTATCATTTTAGGTATGTGGAATGATTGATTTATCCTTTTGTCCATAGACCATTTACAAATTTATTATGAGCTAGAGTGACTAAATCCTCAGAATTTATACTCATAATCTAATCCGAGGCACTCAAACCTGAGATACTTTTAGGACTTGTTTGAACTATAAAAAAATCATCTCCATTTCAATACAGTTTATGAATTTTATATCCTGTTGTATATTACTAGAAATACACAGATGCAGTATACTTCGTGTCTTTCTAGGAAATTCAGTTCATGCAGATAAGAAGTTTCTTGACAAATACATGCCCCAGTTCATGAAACATCTTCATTATAGAATAATTGATGTGAGCACTGTTAAAGAACTGTGCAGGTAAGGGCTATATTTAGGAACCATTAAATTTTCTCATTTAGCATGTTTTAATTGAGAATTTGTGGAAATTGACTAGAGCTGTAAAACTGAGGGTGCGAAGTGGGTATATAACTTTCTCATCCCGTACTCGCTTGGATGGGATCATAATTCATTCTGGACTGATGAGATCTGGGGGAAACAGTGTCAAAAATTTCTCATATAAATTTCATTAATCTCGAAAATTTATTGAGTACCCATTCTATGCCATGTATTGGCCTATGTGCTGGGAACATATAGATGAAAAGCCCTTAAGTAGCTTAGAATTTAGGGGGTTGACACGTGTTAAAACCCTACAAATATACTGTGTAATGACTCTAATGGAAATATTCATATAGCATCTTGAGGGCACAAAGGAGTGAGCTGGAGTGAGGGGAATGGGAAAACTTTACATAGAAACTAGCTTTTAAGTTGAGATTTAAAGAAGAATGCAAGTTTTCCAGGTATTTAAGTGAAAGAGCATTCCAGAGAACGGGCAGAGGTATAAAGGTATGAAAGAGCAGGAAGATAAGAGCAGAACACGTTCAGGGAATTACAAATAGTTTATTAATGCTGGAGTGCAAAGCATGAGGTTGGAAAAAGTGGAAGATGAGGCCCAGTTATGAAGGGCTTGTATGCCATGCTAAGGACGTTGAAGTTTATCTTGATAGGGATAGAGTCTCTTTGAGAAGTTTAAGTAGAGGAGCGAATGATATGATTAGATCATTCTGATTAGAAAATGACAAGAAAAGAGGGAGGTAAGAAAGAAGACTTTTGCATCATCCGGGAGAGAAGAATGAGCTAGAGAAATGTCAGTTGGGTGGTAGAGAAGGGTATGGAGATAAGGTATTTGAGAAAGTTGGCTGGCAGTGAATACTTGAATTGAGTGAGGAAAAGGGAGGTATAAAGAGATTCTAGTGTTTCTAGTTTGGGCAGTTAGGTAGATGATGGAACTCTTTGAAGATAAAGGGGAAAATAAAAGTAGATTTGCTAGATGGAAGAAGGGAGGTGTTGAGGATGATGAGAATGGTTTTATGTAATTGAATTAGAAGTGTCTGATGGATTTTCAGGTGGACATGTCTCCAACAGGCAACTAGTTGGCTATCCATGACAAACTCAGGAGACAGCTAGGCTGGGCTTAACAGATTTAGGAACCTTGGTTCATTGGTGAACTTGCCTAAAGAGAATATAAGAATGAAGAGTGGAGAGGGTGGAAGATAGAGGCCCAGGCAAGGGGGCAACTTGATAGTCACAACCTGAATCCCTTTTTTAGTGTTCATAAATTACATGAAGGAGGTAATTATTCAGTGTATTTGAGACATTTTCCTTTGAGAGTTCCATTTTTTGCTGTGTGTAGACGCTGGTATCCAGAAGAATATGAATTTGCACCAAAGAAGGCTGCTTCTCACAGGTAAGGTTGGGTCCTTCCAAATGCTTGGCAGTCTGACGTGCCAAATTCTCAACTGCTTGAAATAATATCTCCTTTTTCCCCTTGGGGGAAAACAAAGGAGAACTAGTAGAAAGGTAACTTTCTTTTGTTAAGATTATCAGAAATTCTGGTCAAGATTCTAGCATTCCATTCTGAGATATGTAGGGTCTTATGTCTATTGCAGTTTTAAAACTTTTAGATAACTTAGTTTGTAGGTATATGAAACTGGCTAATTTTTCTAGTACCAAGTAGTATTTATTTTCTTCCCAGCAAGAATATGGACTTGGAGCCCTTTATAATTAGACTACATTGTGATTATTTGTATATACAGTTAGCCTAACTCTGACACTTTTTCATTTTTCAGATTGTTTCTTTTATGTTTGCAACTTTCAGTACAAGTACATAAGGAATTTAAAGATCTTATGTATTTAGTGTTCTCTTTTACTTTTTGATTTTGTCATCTTTCAGGAGGAACGTTGGTCTCTTTACTGAGCGCTAATTGTGTGCCAGGCTAGTTCTAAGCAAACACAGAAAGACCAAGTCCCTGCTCTAAAGACTGGCATTTTTTTTTTTTTTTAATTGGACTTACATGGACGACAGCACAGTAATACATGGCTAGAATATCTTATCTGAAACAGTTGGGATTTGGTGTGTTTTGGATTTCAGAATTTTCTGGGTTTTAGAAAGATAACAGTGCATCTGTAGTGTTTATCATTATATAAGACCCCTAATAAGTTCTGAGGAGGCACCCTGTAATCAAATACATTGATATTTCTCCAGTGAACCATATGGATATTCAAACCAAATGGCATTACTGATGACTATAAATAGCTTCATGTCAAGATTAGTCAGGTTTTGCCAAACAATGGGTTAACAAAAGTACTTTGGGTTTTCAGATCTTTTTTAGATTTCAGTATTGTGAACAGGATGTGGTGCACCTTGATTTAGCCACAGGTTTTTTTTTGTTTGTTTGTTTTTTTGACAGTTTCAGCTCTCTATGTATCCAAGACCTGGGAAGAAAGCAAAATTGTTGCCTTAACCACAGAAATAACTGTTGTAAAACTCTTACACTAAAGTTTGTGCAGTTTATTCCCAGAAGAGGCCCTTGGCCCATCATTCAGAGCTTATTGATTTACTTGCACATTGTTCTAATAATCTTGGTTACCTGATTTCTCAGACTACAACAGATGAGAAACAGCATGTTGGAGGAGAAGAAAGGCTGTTAGATGGAGGCAGGCTGCCACTGATTATAGCACAAATCATCACGAGAGAGGAGGTAGATCCTCTTTTATGGTTAGGTACTGTCTGATAATTGATGTTTATTATGATGCCTGAATCATGAGTTACATTCGAGTATGTCATTGTATTTTGGGATGTCATTAAGTATTGCACAGTGTTTCCCAGGCTGTGTTCCATGAGCTGTTAATAAGTTTTCCACAGATGTGGTTGATTAAGTTTTATAAATACTGTGTATATAGTACAACCATCTCTTGGAAATTCTCCATACACATCAGTACATTAAATGCTTTATAAAGTTTCAAAAAAGAAATTTTAATCTAGTTTTCCCTAAACTTATTTGACCCTGGAATTCTTTTTTTTCTGTGGAACACCTCACCATCTTATGGAAGTTTTGGGAAATTTTACTCTGTTATGTCTTACACATTTTTTAAATCAAACTTTTTAAAAAATAACAAAGCACTTAAATTTGCTCTACTGAAATGTTCCAGTTCTTGGTGTCAGAGAGTGGCATTTACAGTAGTACCTGTTCTTAAGTTATTTTAAAAAGTTATGCTTTGTAAAATGATTATCATCTCCTGTTCTGGGGCATTTCAATTCAGTATAGTATGTTTGCTTGTAGGGCACTTGATGACATTAGTGAAAGCATCAAAGAACTTCAGTTTTACCGAAATAACATCTTCAAGAAAAAAACAGATGAAAAGAAGAGGAAAATTATAGAAAATGGGGAAAATGAGAAGACTGTGAGTTGATGCCAGTTCTCGTGCTGCCACTACATAGTTCTCTGGAAGCGACTTCTGGTGGTTTTTTTGTTGTTCACGCTGATTGCTTGGCAGAGCACCTTTTTTCAGTTAATTTGCATCTCCAGATTATTCAAGCAGACAGCACCTGAAATATTATTTTTCTCCTAACATTCTGTTTTCATTTATGACACAGCAGCTTCTTTGTAAAGTACCAGGTCATGTCCATCCCTTGGTACATATCTGCATTTGCTTTTAGACCTTTCTTTTTTGTTGTTTAAAAAAAATAAAGCTAGTTCTATTGAAATGCAAACCTTTTTGTACCATCTATTCTTTAGTAGTTTGTTCATTGCAAAATGATGGCTTTTTCTTTTTTAACTGGTGTGGCTAATATTTATATTTTCATAATGCCACGAGGAATGGATTAAGTTTATGTTAAATAGGAAGTGAACTTGTTCTGTTTTGCTTTACAAATCATGAATAGAATAACTAGAGATTCAAGGAGTAAATTTCGGCTGATTGTTATTGAATTAACAGTTTGGAAATAACTACTCTTCGCTGCATTCAAGAAAGTCAAGCAAGCCATCAGACAAGAATTCTATAGGTCATACCTAAGATTTATTGCATAGATGTGACATACAAGGCCATCACTGTGCTAAGTTTATAGAATGTAGAGAGGTGGCTGCCCTAGGTTTAATGGTCAGTAAGTATTTGAGAAAGGGTTTCAGTTGGAATAGCTTAACTCCTAAGTTTGTTAGAGCACAGTACTAAGGTGAGTCCTTAGCCCGAGGGTACATTAAAATCATTTGTCTGTAGAACATATCTCATTCTGCAAATGCCTCATTAAGAAATTAGAATTGGGAAGGGCCCACAGGTGACTTGTCTCCTTGAGACCGAAAGACATCTGTGGTGGTCTCAAATTACATCCCCAACTCGATCATGGCCATTATGTGAACATAGCAGTGTGATCCTAATGTGTGAGAGTTACAGATATAGAAATCACTAGACTGTAGATCAGAATTATCTCGTAATTTCATTTACTAAGTTGTTTTACTTACACAGCTTTGTGAGTGGAGAGAGACTTTAGTGTAACTTTTTCAAATGTGTAAATTAAGGCTCAAGTTCACAAGTGTAGTAAGTGTGAGTCCATGAAAACAACAGGTCTGCTGACTTTTCTTACTGGTGTTCTTTCTACTGTTTAGAATGGCATGGGTCTTAGATCTTGTACCAACAATCAGTGTTTTGGAAGACAAGATTGCGTAGTAAAGAACTGGGCTCTTGAGTCAGATTTTGGGTTCATATCTGAACCCCATGGCATACTAAGTGGTTTTCCAAGTTCACTTTTCTAAGCCGCAGTTTCCTTACCTATAAAACGAGAATGATGGTACCTAACTCAAAGAATTGTTAGAAGTCAGCTAAATACCACTCACATAGTTCTGAGCTCTGCTTGGTAGTGATAGTGAGTACTTAATGATAATGGATCAACTCCGCCCAGGATCTCTGGGGAAAGGTGTTATGAATGATTAGTTATGGTGGCTGGCGTTATCTTAAATCCGTGTTCATTTAATGCCTGTGACTAACTGTACGATGCTGAGGACTGCTATAAACTTTACTAACAGCGTGACCTTGATTGGTGTAGTGCTTCTCACTAAATTTGGCAAGATAGTCTTTGTCCTTACTTGGCTCTCAGGAATGTTATAAATTCTAAGAATAGATATGAAAACACTGGGCTTGTGAAAGGTTCATAGGCAGCAGATACTACTATTAATGCCAAAGAATTTCTGCCACACAGCTGGCTGTTTATTCATCAGGTTAACTGAGCCCCACCATTTAGTTTTCTTAAGGATTTTAACTCCTGGGTTCATTTTAAATCTGTCAAGCAAATGGCCAGCTTACTCATTTAATTTTTTGTTCTGTATCTTCATTATGTACACAATTCTCTTTTACTCCCTAATGGAGCGTGTGTTAATTTTTAGTAAAATAATTGGCAGCCTGTGAGATAAGCAAATCTGGTCTGATGCAAGTCTGTATGAAGACATGATAGCTCAGTGATTAGTTCATTATTTATTATTCTGCTTATAAATAAGAGATATATTTGTAGTGCTGGTAACTGATTCACAGGGGATTCCTGAAGCTATGAAGTAATTTCTGTGAAATGAACTGCAATGCAAATTGATTTAAATATAACTCCAGCCTTCAAAATGATCAGTATGTTTGTTTAGCAGAGCTTGCCATTCCAGTGCTCCCGGGGGCTTTTCCTTTGGTGGTTCTTCTGTCTGTGCTGTAATTATCCTGCAAGCTATATTCTTAGGATCATCCAGATATATTTCCCCCGTATTAACTCATGAGGTGAATGAATCAATGCTGTGATGACAGTCTCCAGTCAAATTCTTTGAGTGCTCATGATAATCTAGCCATTGTATTGAATACGTGGACAAGAAAAACCACCTTTTTTTCAGCGGTCTAGCCACAGGTATTAAGAATGGAACCTGAGGCACCTGTATAGGTCTTCTCATTCACCAGACAATATATCCCCTTATTAATAAACCAGATTCATAGGGAAATTTATGGTTTCCTTTGGTAGAACTAGGGTTTTTATATATATGTAAGCCTTAAAAAAGTAAAGACTAGCTAGCTAGTCATAATGTTCAAGTTCAATTTTGTTGTTAAATAAAGTTTGACACATTGATTGCCTTGTGACGGTACCTGAAAGTCCTAAGTACACTCCAGTGCCCTAAGATCTTGAAAAATTAATAGGCAGCAAGGACAGTAGAAAATGGGTTGATGCTAAGATAAACCATCAGACTGTGGCAGATTGATGAGGGCAAAAGCTATTATGTCTACGTAGATGAGGTAAAAGCTATTATGCTATCTGTTGCTACATGCTGTATTTCTATTGTGAAAATAGGTTTTAATTATTTGAGCAAAGTTCTTAATCTTATGTGGATCTTTTCTTTTTACCCTGTGAGACCCACCTCATGTGGATCCTGATAAAACCATAGCCGTGCTGGAAGTGCAAATGAAGAGTTCCTCCTTAGCTGAGTATTTTCTGTTGCATAGAGGGAGGCTTGAAATTTTCTAAGAGGATCAATTTTAAATCTCAGCACACAAAAGAGTAACTATGTAGAGGTGATAAATTATTTAGCTTGATGGTGATTTTTCACGATGTGTACATTTATATAAAATCATTAAGTTGTATACCTTAAATATATTTCTATATGTCAGAGATATCAATAAAGTTTACATATGTTAAAGAGGCTGCTAAAAAGAAAGGATTAGATATCTTGATTCCACTAGAATGCAGACAGATGTAACAGTTGCTTTCATAATTTATTTGTCAAGTCGAATAACAACTTGGTCTTCAGGGTAATTTAATCAGTTTAGTTTTTACCTGGGTTATAATACCACTGGTCTTCAGTGATAAAGAAAACAAGAGTCTCTCATCAGGAATAGCCCAAGAAAATGGGAAGGTTGGGGAGTGTGGAGCAAAAATATACTCTTGTGCAAATGAAAACATACCATGAACAGCCTGCAGAATCCTTGGGTACCCAGGGAAAGTTGCATAATTTGGGTTGTACAACAGTGTGAAAATACTTAATGCCACTGAACTCTATGCTTGAAATGGCAAAAACGGTATTTTTTTATGTATTTTACCACAAAAAGATACACAGTTTGCTGCAACCCATTTTAAGAATGATCTTGTCTTAAGATCATTAAGATGTAATGAAACTCAGCTTGGAGCTGTGAACTCTGGGATCCTCGCTTGTGCCCTTGAGAAGAGGAATGGACAATTTGGGCAGTGCTTTCTGTTATGTCAGCAGCAAAGTGGCATAAGGAATTGCTGGTTTTGCTTACAGACAAAGGAGATTTAACAAATTAATATTCTTTAGGCACATCCAATCTCCTTACTTCGAAATTCAGCCATGTGAGTTGGGGAGAGAGGTTTCTGAATTCTGAGTTAAGTGTACTTCCTGGATAATCTAGGTTAATAGGCTCATGTAGGCTGCCTTTGAATCTAGTTCTATGTTGTTTCTGTGAAAAAAACCTTCCATTTTGCATTCTATCTCACCAGCTCACAGTTGATATTGAGCAATAGAATTCATTGTTGAATTGGAGACTATACAGTTTTATACTTTTACTCATCTTGGTTGTACTCTGTTCAGATCATTAATTTATTTTTCTTATACACACTCTCATCTTTACTATTCTAGGGATTCTAAAATACCCTGTTATTCTATCTTCTATCTTTAAAATCTTTCGTGAGATAGTTTGACATGATAGCCCAATCATTTTACGTTTATATTTAACAACCAGCAGAAAGCAATTTCAGAAGAACTAAAAAGTAGGACAGATGTTAGAGACACTATGAAGAAAAGACCTAGCCCTCCCAGGGGAATAGGAGCAAAGATTGCTCTTGTTTGAACTATTTATGTTAAATATAAGCTTCCAAAAATGTGGGGATTGGCATTATATGCTTTAGAGCCAACTCTTACTAGAAGACTTTTTTCCTTCCTCAGGTTATCAGTATTTGTTTTAAACATAGTAAAACGTTTTAAAAATAGTAAAACGTTTACATTTGGATACTCTATAGAAATTGCCAACTTCTATTTTGCAAAATAAGGATGTTAAAAATACCATTTCCTATCATCACCATTTCATACAATATTTTAAAACATACAAAGGACATAATTTCAGAATAAAGGACAGGCACTTTACATTTAATACATTTAGCTTTATGAAAAATCCAATCGTGTCCTTATCTTTTGCATTGCACTTCTAGATTAAAAAAACACCAATTTCATCCTGGGCTTATATCAGTTCCTAGATTGGAGTTTGGGAATCACTGGTTATTTATGCCTGGGACTTCTGCTGAAAATGTTTCTGGAGGAGTAGAAGAGAGAGAAAGAAGTTGCATTCTATACTACCTAGATTATTCTTTTTTTTTTTTTTTTTGCAAGCTATTAAATGAAAATATCTGGAAGATACCGACAAAGCCTTGTGGTCTGGTTGAGATGAAATCGTGTGCTGTGTTAATGGTTGGAGCATCAAAGGAAGACAGTTTGTCCACGTGTTTCCTACCACTATTGACCTGTACAGTCTTTCTAAGTGATTCTAGGAATGCTGCTAATTCCTCAGTTATTAGAAACTTTGTTTTTCCAGTTTTGACACTCAAATTGGTTTTATGCGACCTTTTGCTATAGAGTCATTGATGTTTAAAATATTGCTTTTCTGAGAATGCATGGGGAGAGGGGACAGGTATGAGTTTTAAATTTATTTTAGAGTTTCAGATAGAGCATGAAAAATTTTAAAGTAATTTTATTTGAATTAAAACCTAAATCTAGTTTAAGTTCAAAGAATATAGAAAAGTGCTTCTGTGGTTAATACTGGTTTTTGAGAAAAGCATACAAATAACTTTTAAACACTGAGTTACTGGAAGACCCTTGGGAATGGAGTGTCATAGACCACTGATAAAAAAACAGTTCTAAAATTATATGGGAGAATGGCTCATCCTTTGGGAATTTCTCCTGTGAACAAATATACTTAATAAACTACTTGAATGTGATAGCACACATCCATGTCTCTGGAGAATTAAATTAGATAGTCGATAGGGAGAAATAACAATTTTATGATTAAGAATTCATTCTTTCACTTATTATTTCAGTACATATTTATTAAAGATTCTTATTTGTGCTGAATATTGTTTTAAAAATCGGAGATTCATCCAGGACTTAGACATATCCCTGCCCTCATAAAGTTTATGTTCCATTGAACAAGACAGATAGTCCATAAGTAAAAAAGTAATTGTGTTCTTAAATAAAAGGGTGCTATGGCAAAGGCAAACAGTGATGGGGATTGGGGAGGAGGAAGGGCTACTTTAAATAGGATGGTTACCGCAGGTTGCCTTGATTAGGTAACATGTTAGTTTAGTCCAGAAAGATGAGAAGGAGGCTGTAGGAGGCACAGAGTACTATTGCCTTGAGGTAGCAAAGATCATAGTGTATACTTGGAACTGTCAGAAAGTTTCATGGTTCAAAGTTCTTGGAAGCCAGTCACTAAGCGCAGCCCAATTTTCAGGAGGGGGAGGGTTAACTCTACTTTCTGGAGAAGGTGTGGGGGGATCCCGAGAGTTATTTTGATATGAAATAATCATTTTTCCTGATTGTCTCTTGGGGCTGGTAAAGAGTAGAAGATGAAAGAGTAGACTCAGAGCTGATAGATACTCCAGGAGAATGTAAAGGGAAAAATGGTCAAAGGGAGCTCCCTTGGCTGATGAACTGTAGGAGCTGTCATGACTACAATTTTAGGTTTGTTTTTTTAATGTGTTATTATTCATAACTTTAATGATATTTTTTAAATGCTTACTATCTAACATCAGCATTAGTTAGCAAAGCAAAATTGAGAGAAATGGAGCATGTAAAGCTGCAGTAATAAACTGGTCGGTGGTTTTCAAAGAGCAGCTCTACAGCTCTCAGTCATCAATGAAAGGTGACAGGTGACAACCAAGACATATAAACCCCTCAGTAATCCTCAAACATTCAGGAGGGATTTGAATTTCTTATAATAAAAGAAAAGGTTTTTCTTTTTTTTTCTCGCTCATTAGATCTTAAGGAAAAAGAACCCCAGGAGGCTGGAGTTTCAAGATTACTCATGATACATACAAGTTTTCCTAAAGCAAAGAGTATAACATGATGAATCAATCAGGAATTACAATGTGAAACAGTCTTATTACATGGGCCTCCATTTGTTATAAAGTGTTAGTATTTTGGATACAGCACAGAGCCCAATAAGAAAAGAACTGTTTATGAGTAACTCAGAGGAACACAGAGCTCTTTGTTTGATGGCCACTTAGGTTTTTAAAATTTAATTTAATGTTTTTTTATTCTTTTGTTTTTTAGTGGTAGTGAACTGCTACCAAAATTGCTAGTTCAAGGCTCATGATTTTTTTTTTTTTACTTTTTAAAAATTAAGTTTATTGGGGTAACATTGGTTCATACAATTATATAATTTTCAGGTGTACATTATGATTTGACATCTGGATATTCTAATGTGTGTTTACCACCTAAAGTCCAATTTCCTTCAGCTACCATATATTTCATCCCCTTTATCCACTTCACTCTCCCCCTACTCCCGATATTTAACCCCCTTTCCCCGTCTACCTCCCCACTCCTCCTCCTCCCCTTACTCTCTGGTAACCACTAGTCTATAGTCCACGTCCATGAGTCTCTGTCCTGTTCATTTGTTGCTTTTAGGTTTATATCACACATAAAAGTGATATGTGGTTTCCAATATTTTCTGTCTGGCTTCCTATCATAGGATACTTTGGTTGCTTCCATGTCCTGGCCACTGTGAATAATGCTGCTATGGACATCAGTGTGCAAATACCTTTTTGGATATGAGTTTTCAAGTCTTCGGGGTAAATGCCCAGTAGAAGGATTGCTGGATCATATGGTAGATCAATTCTTAGTTTTTCTGAGGCACCTCCATATTGTTTTCCATAGTGGCTGCACCAATTTGCAGTCCCACCAGCAGTGTATCAAGGCGCATGAATTTGTTTTTTCATGAATTTTTAAAAGCTCTTGAGTGTATACATTTAAAGGCTTATGAGATTTGTTTTTTGCTCAGGTTTTGTAAAAAAAAATTTTTAATTTCCTTTTTGGTTTCCATATTTACTGAGTTGAATTAATTATACCTTACAGTTCATTCATGGCAAATTATTATTGATCAATGCAAAAGCCTTCTTTTATATTATTACATTCCCCACCTCTACTTTCATTCCCAATCCTCAGTTCCTGTTTTATTGAATACATGTCCCTCCGTTCTACCTTTTTTATTCTTAATGTATATGGTGCGTGTATATGTTTTAACTTGATATAAATTATATTATGATGTAAATCTCTCTTTACATCTTTTTAATGCCATACTGTGTTTATGAGGCTGTGTATATCACCACTAAGTAGACATTTAGCTTATTAAATATCATTTCTTTAAACTATTTCTTTACATGCACATCCCTCATTTTACTTACTGGTGCCACAACCAATACTGCCATGAATATCTTGGTACATGTGTACTTATGGTCTCGTACAAGAGTTTTCTCTGAGGTATATACCCAGGAGTAGGGTTTCTAGGTCATTGGGTATCTTCATACTTAATTTCTCTAATTAAGTACAGACATTTTCTCCATAATGGCTGCAACAGTTTTAATTATGACCAGAAATACAGTAGTACCATTTTCATAGATCTGTATCAATACTTGAAATTATATGAATTTATAATTTTTTCCATTTTATATACATAAAATAGCATTTCCTTATTAAATTTGCACTTCTCTGAATATGAGTGAGTTTCTGTTTTCATATATATTGCAATTTTGTTTCTTCTGTAAATTGTTCATTTGTATGTATCCTTTGTCCATTTTTCAATGGGATTTTCTGTCTTTTCCTTAATGATTTTCATTTCAGTTATTTACTCCCAATCTGTTATCCATATGTTGACTTTGTGGGTGGTGACCTTTAATTTTGTCATTGTAACATCTGTCAGTTTTCCTTCTTAAGGTTGGTTCTTTGAAAATATTGTATAAGAAATCGTTCTCTACCTCAAGATCATGAAGATATTCTATATAACCTTTTATTAGCTTTATATTTTAATTTGGCTTTTCATGTTTTGGCTTTTAATACAAGTGGACTCCACATCTAGTAGACTATGTGAGGTAAGGATCCAACTTTATTTTTTCTGGGGAGTGTGCAGTTTTCCATCTCTTTGCTAAATAATCCAGTTTTTCCTACTGATTTATGAAACACATAGGAATAAATTTAACAGAAAGTTTACAAGACTATAATGGAGAGAAACTGACAAAACTGTATCGAAAGAAATTAAGGGATACTTAAATGGAGAGATATACAGGAAAGACTCAGTAAAATGTGAATGTCAATTTTCCAAAATATTGGACTACTCTTGAAGAAGAATGTGTGTGTGTGTGTGTGTGTGTGTGTGTTTGCACATGCATGCATGCACTTTATTTTGCTTTTGGCATGCATGTGTGAGTATAGTCTTATTTAGGAAATCCTTATCTGGGAAATTCAAAGATTTTTTTCCCTGGAATTTGTTAATATTTATTGAAAAAAATAAACCCTATCCTTTCTCCACCGATTTGAAAACCATCTTGTTATATATTAAGAGCCCTTTAATGTGTGGTTCCGTTTCTGGATTCTCTGTTCTGCTCCATTGGTCTATTTATCTTTGCAACAATACAATACTCACCTAAATTCTATAGCTTTATAAGTCATTATAAAGTGCCATTTTCTCCACCATTCTTCTTCAAGAACGGTCCAATACTTAAGCCTTTGAATCTTAATATAAAAATTGAGAATCATTTTATCAAAGGTCCACAAAATAATAAGATTGGGATTTTCATTAGGATTACATTGACTCTATGAATAAAATTTTGGAAAATCGACATTCACATTATACTGAGTCTTTCTTGTATCTCTTTCCATTTGTTTAAGTATCCCTTAATGTCTTTCAATATAGTTTTATCATTTTCTCCATCACAGTCTTGTAAAGATTTTGTTAAATTTATTCTTATGTGTCTCATATATTTCTATGTTGTTGTAAATGGCAAAATAATCAGGCTACAAAAGAATACATGCAGCATGATTCCATTTAAGTTAAGTTAAAGGAACAGCCAAAATTAAGCAGTGTGTTTTTCAGAATGTACACATAGGTGGAAAAACTATGAAGTCAGGGAATCAGAACAGTGGGTTACTTCTGTAAGGGAAGGAGTGGATGTGATTGGGAGGAGGGCACACAGGAAGCTTGTAAGTTTTTGTGATGATATTTTCTTTATATAAAATGTGTTTCTCCAGTTGTTTGCTTTTTGAAAATGGTTATTCTTTGAAAAATGTTTTATTTTCACCAGTGAATATCTTACAATAAAAATAGTTAAAAAGTTTAAATGTGATAATGTATGAAAAAATTTTTAAAAAATTCATGGCATATAGAAAGTAGTCTACATTTTCTGTATTATTCCTTAATGATTATTAATATCAAGATGTTTTTTTAAATATAACCATAACTATCACAAATTTTTCATGTAGTGCTGCTTTTTTCTTTTTAGCTCGAAGTCAATTTAAAATTCCCTAATAATTTTCTCCTTAAAACATACACAATCTAGTTGACTATATTTTAGTTTTCAGGCACATGAAATTGTTTAATCTCTGTCTCATTTTTATAATAATGCTGCATTATGCTCTATGAAGGTAGGTTTTTTTTTTTTTGACACATCGAATGATTTTTTTGTTTGTAGCTTGAAGTAACAAAATTTACTCAGATGAATAAAAATATGTTTATTGAAATTCCTGCACTGAAAATAATTTTGGTACTGCAATTCTGAAACTCCACTCCCTCTTCCCCCCATTATAGCATTGATTTAATATCTTTAATTTTGATAACCTGAGGTTTCTTAGCACTGTATCCATAATGATATTACCGAATAGACTAGATTTTGTGTGTTTACTTATAAGTAAGGTTTAACTTTTTTATCCATATGTTTTCATTGGATAAAAATGACATTGCCATTCTATGTGAATTGTTCATGTCCTTTGCTAATTTTGTATTGTGGAAGAAATGATTTTTTTTTAATTAATTTTTAAAACCTATTATATATTTAGGATGATATCATTTTTTATTGCAATTACTATCTCCCCCACCCCATTTGGTATTTGCTTTTTAATTTTAATGTACCTTTTTCTCCTTCTTTTTTTCTTCTTCTTCAGGAACAAATGTCCTCACCTTTTTTTCTCTTGTTTCATGTAGAGCAGTTTAGTCTCCTTTCATTGCAGGAAGAAGATGATCATTTGACAAGAGATAATGTCTAGAATGCAGAACTGCGTTGGAGTTTGAAGTATGTGTGCTCTGATCTTCGCCAGTTTCGTAAGTCAATGAATATTGCAGATATTCAGACAGCTTCCAGATAATAGATAACTCTGAAATGACCCTAGATTTAAGCATGTCAAGAAAATACAACCCTGTGACTCCTTGACAAAACTTTATCTCAAGTGACTTCATAAATACACCTAGCGTACTCCTCAAGCAATCCAAGGGAAAACATCTCTTCTATCTATAGTGAAAAGATAACATTGACATTAGTCGAAGGTCAGAGCTTCACTTAATAAATCTATGAACTGCTAGTATTTTTATATTGTGGTAAAAAAAAAAAAATTGCAGGTTTTTTTGTTTGTTTGTTTTGTTTTGTTTTGCTTTTTACATTTTAGTTCCTACCAAGAGTTTCTAAGCACATTGTTTTTCCACTAAAATCCAATTCATTCCACAGTTTTGATCGATAAAAGCTAAATTTTTCCTTATGGAAAAAAAAAGGTTTATTGTTAAGGAGATTTGTGGAGAATAGAGGCTAGGAAATACATAAGCCTCAGCACAGACTTCCCCACATTCCCCAAACTGACTTAAGATGATTTTCAAAAAGGACAAATTGTAAGTGGGCCCTGGAAATAGGAAAGAAAGCCATCCACATGCCACAATACTAGAGATTACCTACTAACTGTAATACAGGAAGAGCTATATTGAAAGAAGATATTAGAACTGGCCTGCAGGATTGCTTTTTAAAAAATCAGAATCACAGGAAATGAGTAAAGGAACTTAATGGAGAACTCCACTGACAGCCCTTTATTTAGAGAGGTTAAGAGCTAGAGGCGAGGATGAGCTGTGGGACAGAAAGTGAGAATGCTGTGGTAAAAATCAACGATTGGCCCTGTATGAACTGTAGAGTTGTTGGCCCTGTCTAGCCTTTTCCCAAAGATGAGACTCTACTCTTAATTATCCTGGTCCCTCTAAATAGTGGTGGGGCTACATACAGTTGTGCCCCTTATCTGTGGTTTCACTTCCCACAGTTTCAGTTGCCCAAGGTCAAAACTGCGGTAAGGAAATACTCAATGGAAAATTTTATAAATAAGCAATTCATAAGTTTGAAATTACTGCCGTTCTTAGGAATGTGATGAAATCTCAAGAGTCCTACTTCGTCCTGCCCACTACGTGAATCATCCCTTTGTTTGGTGTCTCCACACTGTAGATGTTTCCCACCAGTAAGTCACGTGGTAGCTGCCATCTTGGTTGTTAGATCAGCTGTTGTGGTATCACGGTGCTTGTGTTCAAATAACCTTTATTTTACTTAATAATGGCCCCAAAGCCCCAGAGTAGTGATGTAGACAATTCAGATATGTCAAAGAGAAGCTGTAAAGGGCTTCCTTTAAGTGAAAAGGTGAAAGTTCTTAACTTAGTAAGGAAAGAAAGAAAATCATGAGCTGAGATTTCTAAGATCTATGGTAGGAGTGAATCTTCTATCTATCAAATTGTGAAGAAGGAAAAAGAAATTCGTGCCAATTTTGCTGTCACACTTCCAACTGCAAAAGTTATGGCCACAGTGCACGATAAATGCTTAGTTAGGTGGAAAAGGCATTAAATTTGTGAGTGGAAGAGTTGAACAGAAAATGTTTTCTGACTGATGGCAACATGCTGTGCCACAAAGCATTGAGCTGCCCAGCAAGGGATCCCCTGAAATGAGTGGCACCAAGCCATTTACTGCAGGTAAGGGATGGTTACACAGATTCAGGACTAGCTTTGGCATTTTATCATCTTACAGCACAAGAAGAAGAGTGAGTACAGTATGATAAGGTATTTTGAGAGAGACCACAGTCACATAATGTTTATTACAATATATTGTAATTGTTTTAAGTTATTGTTGTTAATCTTTTATGTGCCTAATTTATAAATTAATCTTTGTTATAGGTATGTTCATATGGGAAAAAACAGTGTATATATAGGGTTCAGTACAATCTCTGGTTTCAGGCATCCATTGGGGGTCTTAGAACATTATCCTGTATGGACGAAGAGGTCTACTGTACAGAGGAATTTGCTAGCAGCAGATCTTAAAGGGCAGGGCACTATTTTAAATGGAGCAAGTAAAGACTATTTTTATAATCTCATAACAGACATAATGGGTCCATTATGTCATCCTATCATAATTGACTTGTTTGGGAAATGAGAGGCAAGTTTTTTTTTTTCTTTAATCTGTTTCTTAATAAAAACTCCAGTACAGTACTCAAATAGGTTTTTGAGTTAGCGATTTTGAGGTGCTATCAGAGAATATCATTTGAGAAAGAGCACACAGGCATTGCTATAACTGAAGAACAATAGATAATAACCATAATCTGCTAATGTTATCTCTTTCTTTAGAAAAGAAATATTATTAGATGATGAAGGTTGTTAGGATTTTTCTGAGGGTCTCCGCAAATACCACTTTCCTCTAGTCTTTCCTCCTAACTGAGCAAGTTTAGCTTTTCATTTTCTCGATATTTTCTTTTTCAGAAAAGAATCTTTGCTTCTTTGCAAAACCGGGGTGTTTTTTGCCCAATCAGTGTGTTAAAGGTGATGAAAGATAGCAAATGTGACATATTTTATGCCTCTTTGGCATAAAGATTATTCTGAGCTGATCATTTTGAGATACTGCAGACACAGGAGAAGCTCTGAAAACAGAGTAGAAGTTATTCTTTGGTGAGGAAAATTTGCATCAGTAGGGGGCCTGTACCAGGAAGAGGGCTGTTACCAGAGATTACTTGTTTATGTGAGGGACCTATTCATTTACTAGATTTTTTTTTCCACCAAAAAAAATAAATAAAAAGCTCTAGATCCCTATCTCTTTCCTTAGCTCAGGATAGGCTGAGATTGCCTGGCCTTTTGAGTCTCATATATTTGTGGGGCTCCCATGCATATGTAATTAAGACTGTTTTTTCCCCCCTCCTGTTAATATGTCTTTTTATTACAGGGATCTCAGCCCAAAACTTAGAAAGGTAGAGGGAAAATTATTTTTCCTCTCTTAGAGTGAATGCGATCCTCAATTTCTAGAGAAATAGAAAAACTGCTTGCAGATTTAAAATGGCAAATTTCCTTACTTTTAGTCCTCAAAGTTTCCCCCAAAAATTGAAGTTTAATTTTAGCAAAGGCAGCCTATTATAATAAATAAAATGTTATGGCATATTTTTAATTAAAAACAACAACAGAAAAAGGTATCCCAATTTCAAGAAATTACATATACAAACTCAAAGATTATAAAATAGAATAGAAAATTTCCATTATAGACTGTGAAAGCTATGTTTGATTTACAAAGGTATATTTTAGATATACATTTACTTATCGAATTGTCTAGTTGGAAGAAACTGTTAGAAATTATTCATTTTTTGTCTTTATCAAAAGTATTCTTGAAATTATACCTCAATTTTTTGGAAACCCTGATGACCAGAATTGAGGAAGTTTGCCATTTTAAAACTCTAAAGCTAGCCTAGCTGGGTCCAAATCCCAGTTTTGTATGAATTGTGTGACCTTGGACAAGTACATAAGTTTTCTGGGGTTCAGTTTCCTCTTCTCTAAAGTGGGAATAATTCTAATGTCTATAAGGTACCAGGCCGACACAATATGCCGATGGCTTCCATATGGGTTATATGTTTGTGAGAGAGAGCAATGACTGGGAAAGAGGGAGGGGGGCATGGAGGGAGAGTTCAAAAGAGATCCGGAGACTTTGCCCTGGGGCACTCCAACATTTGGACATCAGAGAGAGGAGTAACTAGCAAAGGAAATTGAAAAGGATCAACCTGTAGGATACAGGGAAACCAATAGTGTGGTCTTTAGAAACCATGGTCCTGGACTTTTGATTCCGGGGTGTTGTACACCTGAAACTTTCTGGATTTCGTTAACCAATGTTACGAAAAAACAAAAACAAACAAACAAACAAATAAATAAATAAAGTCTTTTACTGATAAAAAAAAGAAAAGAAAAACCAAGAAACCAAGGTCCTTTGTGATTAATTAAATTAAATGCTGTGGGCAGCCAAGTACATTAAGATTTACAGCTACCATTGGATTTAACTTTGTGGTGAGCAAGTTTGGTGCAGGATTGTGGACAAAAGCCTTACTTGGAATAGTTTCAAGAAAGAATGGAAGGAGAGAAATAGGAGCAGGAAGTATAGACATTAAAGAAAGGTTTTGCATTAACGGTGAAAAACTGTGTAATGTCTTTGAAATAATAGGTGACATTTATTGAGCACTTACCATGTGACAGTCACTGTTTTAGGCACTTATATTAACTTGTTTAATGAGGAATAAGAAATATAGGAAGCCCTTTGCATGATAGTGTAAGACCGTGCAAGCTAACACCATGAAAAGCATACTTAAAAATCAATGGGAATGATTATGATTATTCTGTGATTTTTTAAAAATTTTTTATCAAAACATTCAATATTTTAACTCGTTCTTATTTTTGGTTATTAATGTATTGGGAAGTGAAAAAAATAGTAAAACTAATAGTCATTGTACACTGTAATTTAAAACATTCGAAATTCAAGTATTTTATTTCATTATAAAAAACTTACAAAGACTAGTTTGAACAGTGCTTGCCTTCTCATCATAAAACTTATGACATGGAGAAAGCATCTGTTCTGTTTGACATATTCTTTTCTATGTTTGAATCAGTTTTCAAAATCTCATCCTTTCCTCTTTCAATGTTGAGAAATATCTCCAAGAGTTTATTTAATGTGAGGTTTTTGCTGGCGTCACTCCCTCTGGGACATCTCATCCTTTTCATCACAACTACTTTCCTCAATTATGTTTATAAATTTGCCTTCACTGAGTTCCTCAGGCTGCATATATGCCGCTCTATGGGTCTGGGTCTGAGAGTGTCCTGAGCTTTCCATTGCTGATGTGTTAGAGTTTTTAAAGAAATGCTGAGACCAGCGGGGAGGAGTCAGGGGAGACAGGGCAGAAGTAAACTACAAGTGCAAAAGACTGGTTTTTCGGGGCTGGGTATTCTTACCCCCAACTCAGCTGTGCAGGGCCCTCCCAGTGCACGGCCCTGATAAAATGCTCGAGCAGCTTCACCCTGTTTTCACCAATGGTAAACACCTTCTGGGATGTGAGTTCACTACCTTTCATTTGGTCAGTCTGGCTGGTGATTGGTACTCTTGGAGAAATAAAGTTGAAAAAATCTTCCACCAGCCCCCCAAAATCTTCATAAAAGTAGAAGACAAAGCGGTTTTATTATTGAATAAGCATTTAACCAGCATGTGATGTGGATCACAGGCAGTCGGCTAAAGTGAATATAAAGACAGAAGAACTCTCACCCTTTCAAAAAGCCAGGCAGATGCAACCTATTATATTCATGTTCTCAAGATAAACGATAACTAGTCCTTAGGTAAGAGGTGTGACAGCACCATATGTCAAACATAGTTCATCCTAGATTCACTTGGTAATTGGAGTGACCGTCTGTGTTTGCTAACTGCTGTTATCCCGAAGAATAATAACACTTTTCAGATCTCTGTGACTGGTAGATTAGAGCCAAAGGCCCAAGTTAAACTCTCAGAGAGACTGGGAGAAAGGAGCACTATCTTTCTTGGTATTTACATTTTAAAGAGAGGGCTGTCTTTGAGA
>NW_006436289.1:3463033-3486766 GCF_000325575.1 Pteropus alecto | reverse complement strand
TTTCCCTTTTTACAGCAGAGAAAATTCAGCATTTTTTTTTTTTTTTTAAGTGTGATCAGAAACTCTGAATGTAATCTAAAGCTTATTTCTGTTCATTTGCTCTCACTGGAGACTGGAGAAGAGCTTGTTATCAACCTCCAAATAATTACTTTGATTTTGAAGATTAAACTTTCTCCTTTAGGCCACTAATTAATTACTCCAGTCATTGTTATCTGAGCCCTTTCTTTTCTCGGTCTGTACACTATATCAACAAATGAAGATGTTTTCAGGCATTTTTAACCAACCATGCAGTGGAGAAAGTCCTTTATGTGAAATACTCTTTGATTCTGAATGGTGATGAATATTAAACAATGTTGATGTTGTGCCCCACTGCCCTGGGCAGGAGGGATAAACAGTAAACATGACAGGCATGGTGCCTTCCCTCCTGGAGCTTACCCTCTGTCAGAGAATCAGACATTTAATACAAAGTAACCAATGTCATGAGTGCTACTCCTGAAGAAATATAGAGTGCTTTGGGACAGCATCTTGAATAAAGTGCCCTACTGTTGGGTGAGGGGACTGACAAACGAAATGGATGCAGTCAGGCTCCCTCCCAGCAAGCTGTGCCATTTCCAGGCAGCCTTAGCTACAGCGTCTTATACAACCTGTAGATTGTGATTGATTATAGTGTGGAGTGGTGGTGGTGGGGAGCTAGAACTGTGCCTGTGCCTTGCTGTGTCCTGCTAGGCCTGAATAAAACTATGTAGCATCTGCCCAGGGCTCCTCGCATATTCTTTCAGCTGCCAGAACTGCACACCCCAAACTTTGGTACCCCGAACCTGCAGAACACCTACCCTAGCCTGGAACTGTAAGAGGTCAAGTTATGGAAAACCTATAAACCGTAGTAGGGATTTGGGATTAAAGATTCAGTTTTTTGGACCTATCCCTAGATACTTTGGTTTTTTGGTTTTGGCTCAACTCAAAAGCCAATATTTTAACAAGCTCCTCTGTAGGACTCTGGTGCAGTTAGTCCCAACACATCCTTTCGAGGCACTCTGAGCTTTATAGCCTTTGAAGGATTTTAAAGGCAGAGATTGAGATAATTGGTTTGAATGGATTGGTGAAAGTAGGGGACAAGAATTGTGGGTGGTTAGGTGGCTCCTGCAGGGGTTAGGGAAAGCATGAAGGCGGCTTGGGCAGATACAGTGAACAGTTTTGAGACATTCAGGAGGTAGAATAGAATTTTTTGATCCTTTAATTGTGACAGGAGGTGCTGCAGGAGAGGGAGGTATCAAGGTCAGCTCCTAGGTTTCGAATTTCAGTAACAAGCATGTTGGGTGGAGGGGTTGGAATGAGGAATTAAGTTTTTGGACACAGTGACAGCCACGTGGAGGTGTTTAATAGGCAGTTAGGTACAGCAGTTTGAAGCTCAGGAGCTCTGGACTGGTCTGTACCAGAGATGTGGGTTTGAGATGTGGTCAGCTGATAGATGATAATTAAGTGGGAATGGATGGGATCACCCAGAGGAAGGCTGTAGATGAGATAGGAAGAGAGTCTAGAATATACCCTGAGCAACATCAGGATATATTTTAGTAGGAATAGAAAGAGGAGCCAGCAGTAAATATTGAAAAGGAATGGTTAGAGAGGTGGGAGGAAAACTGGGAGAGTGTGGTATCCATGTGGGTATCTATGGAGAGTGGTCTCTGGTGATTTTCCACATTCATAATTTAGCAGAAGCAGGTTAAAAACATTTCAGTCTCATTTCCAATCACACAATCTACAGGGTAGGTATTCTTAGTGCCACGTGCAATGGTTTTATCCCAGGCGTTGATCACACTCACATAGAGATCTTAAAACATATCCTTCAGGATAAGTGAGTTAATATAGCCATGAATGTCACCAAGTCTCTCTCCTTCTGTATGCACATGGTTAATGTTTCCATCTCACTTTGGTGTCAGGACTTTTCAAGAGCAGACATTCAATGGCTTTTTGACCCTATGAATGAAAACATTGATAGGCAGGGTTCTAACGTGCTGGCAAAGGGCGATGGCTTTGTTGTTTGCTGCTAGTGGGTCCGTCCATCTCTCGGGTGATACATTTATCTTTCACTGAAAAGTGCTTTAGAGTGATAAATGGAGCCCATGTATTTTCCGCTGAATGCAAATGTTTTCTTCTGCTTTTAGAAATATGTGTTTCTTTTCTTTCTTTCGTCGTTGTCATCGTCTCCTCCTCTTCCTCCTCTTCCTTCTTCCTCTTCTTCGTCCTTTTTTTTTTTTTATAATTTTGCCTGACCCTAAACTCTTGACCAAGGGTCAGCGAATGTGGCCTGCCACCTGCTTTTGTATACAGCTCACCAGCTAGGAATGGTTTTCACATTTTTTAATGGTTGCATTTTAAGGGATTACATAAATATCTACATAACTTTGATTTTGCCTCTTGGCCCACAAAGCCTAACAATGTTTAGTATTTAGCCTTCAGTGGAAAAATTTTGCAATCCCTGCTCGTGACTATTACTCTTGAATGACCTAAAGAAAACTTTTCACTCAAATAAGAAAGTCAGCTACGCCAATGGGTCTCAAATTTTAGTATGGTCAGAATCACCTGAAAGCCTTGTTCCAATACTGAATCTGGGCCCCACACCCGATATCTAGAGTGGGACCAGAGAAGTGGCGTTTCTTCTTTTGAAATTTTTTATATTTTTTGGTATATTTGACATATAACATGTTACATTCAGGTGTATAAGTAATGATTCAAAATTTGTATATATTGCAAAATGATCACCACAAAAAGTCTATTTAACATCCATCCCTATACATAGTTATAAAAATTTTTTTCTTATGATGAGAACTTTTAGGATCTATGTTCTTAGCAACTTTCAAATATGCAATATAGTATTATTAATTATAGTTACCAACCATGCTGTACGTTATAGCCCCATGACTTTTTTTTATTGTGCCCCAGGCGTGAAACACTTCTGGTCACCAATCTAGGCATCCAGCTAGGATGAACTGTACGTCTGCTTTGTCCCTTGACTGATGTAAGAGTAACACCAATAATCAGGTGTGTCTTTGCCCACTGCCACGGGGTTCCTCATGACTTATTTACTTTATAACTGGAAGTTTGTACCTTTTGACCTGAATGCCTTCATCCATTTTATCCTGGCAACCATCAATCTGTTCTCAGTATCTGTGAGCTCTCTTTTTAAAAAATATAAGTGAGATCATACAATGTTTGTCTTTCTCTCTCTCTGACTTATTTCACCTAGCATAATGCCATCAAAGTCCATCCATGTTGTCACGAAAGGTAAGGTTTCATTTTTTTTTATGGCTAAGTAATATTACATTATGATGTGTGTGTGTGTGTGTGTGTGTGTGTATACATACTGCCACATTTTCTTTATCCATTCATCCATCAATGTACACTCAGGTTGTTTCTATATTTTGCATAGAAATGCATAGAAATATCTATGCATAGAAATATCAAGTGCATAGAAATATCTAAAGAAATATCTTAAAGAAACAAAAAAAAGACTAAGCTTGTATTTTAAAATTAATGTAGAAGAAAAGTACATTTAAAAACTTTTGGGGCATAGTAGTTACACTGGTGTAGAATCTCCTTTTAAGTGGTCATTGAGGGCATTTAATTCAGTTTACAAATTTCTGAAATCCATCTCCCTTCCAAACCACTGGAAGTTGAGGACTCGATCTTACATTTTTCTTTCACCTTTTCACTCTCTGGTAAAACCAACAGCCGTCATAAGCAATATTCAGCACCACTGTTTATGTTACAGCCCTTCCTATATACTTGCAAGTATCAGAAGAATCAGCTCTATTTTTCTTCTCCTCCGCATGTAGAGGAATGTAGCACAAGTACTGTGTTAAGAATATCCACACACAGGATTCAGCTGGAAGACGCATTAAAAAATCTCTCAATTTGTGCTCCTTACTGAATGATGGTAGTATGCCTGCTTCTTTTTCACCCACTTATCAAGTGCCTGCACTGTAGCTATATTCAGGGAATATAGAGATGACAAAAATATCTTCTGCTCTTAAGTAGTACACAGCCTAGTGAAAATTCAAATATGAAAGACTGTAGTGTACAGGTTCATTACTATTGATCTTGAGGTTAGGAATGCAGCCTTTAGCTCTGAAACAAGGCAGTTGACTGACATGCAGCACTCGAGATACTGGCCTGGTCAAAATGCAGGTTTAACAAACTGAGCCAGGCAGTTAGAGCTATCTCTGAAGTCTAGATGTTGACTAAGTGCTCATGAAAGGATTTCAGAAAATACCCAGGAAATCTTACAAATGAAGGAATCCATACTTGCTCGTTTATTTGGGATTTTGGAGCGTTTTCTATTAGTGTCGGCTCTGTTTTGAACATGTGTCAATCTTCTTCCTCCTTCCCTGCCTCCCTACATAACAGCAAGTTACGTTCCTTTAGTTAGTTATTCAACTCTGTTGTGAAAGCAGGTGCAAGGTGCTTAGGTGTCTACAACTACTGAAGTCTTACACAACCACCTTGCCCCCGTAACACACACCAAATACTGTCACATTGTCCAATCTGTCATTCCCATGCCTTCTGCCATTGTCTTTTGAATCTGAGTACACTAAGACTTTGGTTGTTCAACACTATTCTGTATGTGTGTCATTTCTTGACCCTCTTTCCAGTAGGAGGGGTGATTGTCTTATGAGATCTGAGCATGTATAGTACACAAAAGTTTTTTTCAGCGTACTTTTTGGGGCTCCATACCAGTTCACTTAGCCAGTTGTTAGTTGTAATCCCACATTGCTAGATTACAACAGTTAGGTTCTTCTTACTGCTCCCAGTGTCTAGCTACTAATAATTTTACTGCTTCTTACAGCTTTTCTGTCTTTCACAAATTTTCTATTCACGAAACCTTGCTGAACTTTATATTCTGTTATCTTTTTATTCTTTCACTTTCCACTACCCTGATCTGGTTTGTGTACTCCCTGTGTTTTCCACTGTTATAAAAGCAACAGTAAGATTTAAGTTTTCAATAAATAGATTTGTTAAAATACTTAAAAATTATTCAAGAAATAGAAACTGGCATATCTTTAGCCCGATTGCCTTGGTTCAACCCAGCTCTGCCATTTGCGGGTCGGGTTATTTAACCTCTTTCTTTGATATCTGAAGAATGAGCATCATAGTAGTACATAGGTAGTATTACATAGTGGTTTTAGAGTGAGGGTTCTGGCATTGGGTTCAAATCTTTGATCTGTCACTTATTTGCTGTCTGATCTTGGTCAAATTTACTTAACCTTTCTAAATCTCAATTTGCTATTCTGTAGGCCAAGGATAATGGTAACACCTGCCTCTTGAGATTGTTGTATGGAATATAATATAAATGTAAAACATTTAGCACAGTGCCAGGCACACCTTAAGTGTGAAATACATTATAGATATTCTTAGGAAAAACAGCAGGGTCAAAATCAATAAACTGGAACTCAGATATATAAAACAATGTAGCTTTCTAACTTTTCTATGACTTGCTTGATATTGCTCCTGCTGTTGAGGGGGCAGAAGTAAAATTTCTCATCACAGGTCAATGTTTTTCCCAGTTTCAAATGGTATTGTTCTGACCCTTTCTACCATCCTCCCTCCCTCCCTCCCTCCCTCCCTTCCTTTCTTCCTTCTTTCCTTCTCCTTTCCTTCCTTCTTCTCCTCCTCTTCCTCCTCCTCCTCTTCTTCCTCTTCCTCCTCCTCCTCCTCTTTCTCCTCTTCCTCTCTCCTCTCCCAACCAACCCCCTGTCCCCTTTTCTTTTTTTTCTTTCATAAATAGACAGTCTTGGAGGATTCCTCTCTCTACTATATTCCCCTTGATCACCCTTCTTTCCTTCTCTTTCTCTGTTCTTGGTACTTTGGGGCACAGAGAGAAGCATACATGACCTCCTAGAAGCAGGAGAGATTTCTGTCCTAGCATCTTCATCTGCTGGTTCCTACTGAACTGTGATGTGTGACTCATGCCACCTCATCTTTGAGTGTCTGCTTCTGTCCTTTTTGCATCTGCCGTTGATGCCTTTGTGTCTGGTGTAGCTTGTAGCCTGTTTTCCAGTCAAGGGAAATGCAAGGTGGTTATTGCTCTTGGGAAAGTTCTCTATCATATTCCACTGATGACTAAGCTCCCACTTGATGTTTACTGATGTTGGTGACCTTATGTGACCCAGCAAAATCATTCCCCTCACCACTCTTCTATCCCATGGTGGTGTTTACTCGAGTTATTGTTTTCACTCTGCTATGTGTTGGCACAGTGGACCTGTAAACCATTCTTTTATCAAAATTCCAAATGGAAAATGAGATTTGAATCTTTTCTTTGCTTTTGGCATGACTCAAACTATCTGGGGTATTGTTATTGCACCTTTCCCAAAGTTTGACTGTGATGTAGGGGCAGAATCGAGGACTTCTCTTGATGACTCTCTTTCCTCTCCTTCAGCTTCTTTCCCCAAAGGGCTTTGTATTTTTCCTTTCTAGGGCATGGGAATACCCTCTTTTCTTTCCTGATCCAGTTGGCCGTACTCGACTTGATATATGAAGGGTATTAAATACCTTCGTTAGAGTTTGCCTACTCAACAAACAAACAAGCAAACAAACAAACTTAGCTTCCAAATCTTCTCTGTTTTTGTGTTTCACAATTCTGGGTTGAAGATCAAAACTGAGTAATACTTCTCTTTTTCCTCAAAATGATGAATACCATTGATTAGGCAGGATAACACAACATATGGGGAATGAAATTTCTATCAATTTAATGTTTCAAAAATGTTATCTTTATTATTTCTATTCGTTATAGAAAGGGATCATGACATGTAGAAAAGTAATTATTAGTAATTCTATCTCCAAGAAATAATCGTTGTTAATAACATTTTCTAGCTGGGTGCTATTTGGGTGACCGAGAGCAAGTTACTTTACTACCTGATCCTCACTTTTCCTCCTCTGTTAAATGAGAATAATTCCTCCTTTCACAGAGTGTTCTTTTAATTCAAGATGGCATTTTTATCAGAGAGGAAATGATTATATATAATTCTGATTTTGTTCCTGTCATAATATTCTATTATTCTAATTTATATATCTTCATAGTATATTTTAATATTTGGTAAAGTAAATATTATACATCTTTTATGATCTTATTACACATCTTTTAAAGTAATTTCTGTAAAATATAACTTGTTTCTCCTTTCCAATAAGCATTGGAATTATTGTGTTAACTTTTTAAACATTTCATTGGTATTTTCATTAAAAATGCCTTAATGTTTATGGTATTAAACATTCTAATAAACAGGTTTCTTTTCTGGGCCTCCATAAAGTTTGGTAGTTTTCCTTATATAAGGTGTTTCGCTTTTCTTGCTAAGATATTTCATAAGCATTTTATGTTTCTGATGGTTGTATAAAATAAGGCTTTTTCCCTGTTAAATTTCTGATCTTATTACTAGTGGCATATAGGAAAAAAATTGCTGACTTTTGTATATTTTTAAACAAGTTACCTTACTGACTTCTGCTAGTGAATTTTCATTTGATTTACTTAGGTTTTCCATTTAGAGAAGCATTATTGGAAAATAGAGATTAATTTGTCGTCATGTTTCTAAAATGTATCAATTAAAAAAATTCTTAAGTCCTTTATTGCATTGGCTAGAACTTCTAGAAAAGTGTCAAGTAATAATGAGCACACTGCTCTTTTTTCTGAGTTTAATGGGAATGGTCTCTAGTATTTTATCATTAACTATAATATTAGCTATTTATATGCAATAACTACTTTCTAATAGATTAAGGAGGTTTTCTTCTAGTATCAAGAAGCTTTTGTATTTAATGTTGAATTTATTTTAATTATTTTTTAATCTTTGCATTTATTAAAATCATTATTTTTTAATCTTCTGAGGTATTGAAGTGACTAATTAATTGACTGGTATATTTAACATGCTACTGGATTAGCATGTTATTTATATTAATAGGGAGATTAGTTTGTGATTTTCTTCTTTGTGCTCTATTTGTTAGAGTATTGCTGGTTTGGGAAAATGAATTGGGAAGTGTGCCATCTTTTTCTATGCTTTGGAACAGTTTAAATTATATGTGAATTATCTTTTCTTAAAGCTCCATTGGAACTCACCAGTAAGACATGGTACAGTGTTTGGAGTTATTCCCTAGGCAAAAATTTCCATTTCTTCCATGGTTATTGATATCTAAATGAACTACTTTCTCAAGTCATTTCTGGAAGTTTATGTGTTTTTAGACAATCATGTGTTTCATCCTTATTTTCAAAATTTTAAGCTTAGAGTGGTGCATTTAAATTTTTTATACCATTATCAAGTATTCCTATATCTGTAAATAAAGCCTTTTAATGATTTGAAATGTTTTCTGTTGTTTAAATCTGCAAGGTGTTTGTTCATTTTATTTTTATTTATTTATTTTTTAAATGTATTTTTATTGTGGTGACATTGATTAAAGAAATCCAGTAAGTTTCAGGTGTACAATTCAACAGTAAGGCATATATATATTGTGTTGTGTGTTCACCACCCATAATTAGATTTCTTTCTGTCACCACATATTTGACTCCTTTTAGCCCATCTACCTCCCGTCTCCTCCCACCCTCTGGTAAACCCACTAATCCATTGTCCATGTCCATGAGTCTCTGTTTGTTTGTCCTGTTTGTCTGTTGCTTTTAGGTTTATATCCCACATATAGGTGATATCATGTGGTTTTCAACTTTTCCTGTTTAGCTTATTTCTCTTAGCATGATTATCTTGAGGTCCACCCAGGTTGTTGCAAATGGCAGTATTTCATCTCTTCTTATGGCTGAGTCATAGTCCATTGTATATATGTGCCACAGCTTCTTTAGCCAATCATCTATTGTAGGACACTTTGGTTGCTAACACGTCCTGGCCACTGTGAATAATGCTGCTGTGAACATCGGTGTGCAAATATCTTTTCAGATATGGATTTTCAAGTCTTTTGGGTAAATACCCAGTAGAGGGATTGCTGGATCATATGGTAAATCAATTCTTAGTTTTTTGAAGAAACTCCATACTGTTTTCCATAGTGGCTGTACCAATTTGCAGTCCCAGCAGCAATGTATGAGGTTTCCTTTTTCTCTGCATCCTCTCCAACACTTGTTATTACTTGTTTTGTTGATAACAGCTCTTCTAACAGTGTGAGGTGGTACCTCATTGTGGTTTTGATTTGCATTTCCTTAATAGCTAGTGATGATGAGCATCTTCTTATGTGTTTGTTGGCCAATTGTATGTCTTCTTGGGGGAAGTATCTGTTCAGGTCCTCTGCCCATTTTTCATTAAACTGTTTTTGTTGTTGTTGTTGTTGTTGAGTTGTATGAGTTCTTTGTATATTTTGGATATTAGGTCCTTATCGGAGGCATTGCTTGCAAATATATTTTCCCATTTGGATGGTTGTCTCTTTACCTTGTTGATGGTTTCTTTTGCTGAGCAGAAGTTTTTAGTTTTGATATAGTCCCATTCATTTTTTTTTGCTTTTATTTCCCTTGCCTTTGAGGTCAAATTCATAAAATCCTCTTTAAGTCCAAGGTCCATGAGTTTAGTTCTTATGTTTTCTTCTATTTAATTTATTGTTTCAGGTCTTATGAACAGGTCTTTAATCTATTTTGAGTTAATTTTGGTGTGTGGTGAGAGACAACAGTCTAGTTTCATTCTTTTGCAGGTGGCTTTCCAGTTTTCCCAGCACCATTTATTGAAGAGGCTTTCCTTTCTCCACTGTATACTTTTAGCTCTTTGGTCAAAAATTATTTGTCCATATAAACATGGGTTTACTTCTGGACTCTTGATTCTGTTCCACTGGTCTGTGTGTCTGTTTTTCTGCCAATACCGTGTTGTTTTGATTACTGTCGCTTTGTAGTATAATTTGAAGTCGGGATGGCTTTGGCAATTTGGGGTCTTTTGTGGTTCCATACAAATCTGATGATTTTTTGTTCCATTTCTTTAAAAAATGCCAATGGGATTTTGATAGGGATTGCATTAAATCTGTATAATGCTTTAGGTAATGTCATTTTAACTATGTTGATTCTTCCAATCCAAGAACACGGAATATCTTTCCATTTCTTTATATCTTCTTCAATTTCTTTTAATAGGGTCTTATAGTTTTCGTTATATAGGTCCTTTACATGTTTCATTAAATTTATTTCTAGATATTTTATTCTTTTTGTTGCAATTGCAAAAGAAATGATTTTTTTCCACTTTTTCTGACGATTCATTGTTAGAGTATAAGAACGCTGTGGATTTTGAACATTGATTTTTTATCCAGAAACTTTACTGTATTTGCTTATTGTTTCTAGTAGTGTTCTTGTCTTTAGGAGTCTTTAGGGTTTTCTACATAGAGAATCATGTCATCTATAAATAGAGACAATTTGACTTCTTCGTTTCCTATTTGGATGCCTTTTATATCTTTCTCTTGCCTGTGCCCTCATTAAGACCTCCAATGTTATATTGAATAACAGTGGCGATAGCAGATGGCCTTGTCTTGTTCCTGATCTTAGAGGAAAGATTTTTAGTTTTCACCATTAAGGATAATGTGGGCTGAGGGTTTGTCATATATGGCCTTTATTATATTAAGGTACATTCCTTCTATACTGATTTTGTGAAGTGTTTCGATCATAAATGAATGCTGTATCTTTTCAAAGGCTTTTCCTGCATCTATTCATATGATCATATGATTCTTATTTTTAAATTTGTTTATATAGTGTATCGCATTAATTGATTTGCGTATGTTGAACAATCCTTTTGCCCCTGAGATGAAGCCCACTTGATTGTGGTGTATAATCTTTTTAATATGTTGCTATATTTGGTTTGCTAGTATTTTATTTAGGATTTTTGCATCTGTGTTAATGGTTTGTAGTTTTCTTTTTTAGTGTTATCTTTACCAGATTTTTGTATCAGGGTAATGCTGAGCTAATAAAATGAGTTAGGAAGTATTGCTTCTTCAGTTTTTTGAAAACATTTGAGCATAAACAGATATTAAATCATCTTTGACTATTTGGTAGAATTCACTAGAGAAGCCATCTGGTCCTGGACTTTTACTTTTTGGGAGATTTTTGATGGTCGTTTTAATTTCTTTACTGTTGATTGGTCTATTTAAAATTTCCAGTTCTTCGTGATTCAGTCTAGGAAGGTTGTATATTTCTAAGAACTTGTCCATTTCTTCTAGGTTATTGAATTTGGTGGCATATAGTCTTTCATAACATTCTTGTATGATCCTTTGTATTTTCATGGTATCCGTTATGGCTTCTCTTTTATTTCTGATTTTGTCTTTTCTCTTTTTTTCTTTAGTGAGTCTAGCAGGAGTTTGTCAATTTTATTGATCTTTTCAAAGAACCAGCTCTTTGTGTTGCATTACTTTTTTCTATTTTTGTTCTCAATTTCACTTAATTCTGCTCTAATTTTTATTATTTCCTTCCTTTTGCTGATGTTGGGCTTCATTTGTTCTTTTTCTAGTTTTTTAAGACATAATTTAGGTCGTTTATTTGGGATTTTTCTTGTTTCGTGAGATAGACCTGTAATGACATGAACTTTCCTCTTATTATCACTTTTGCTGTGTCCCAAAAGCTTTGATATGTTGTATTTTCATTCTTAATTGTTTCTATGTATCTCTTGATCTCTTCATTATTTCTTCTTTGACCCAGTTGTTCTTTAGTAGCATATTGTTTAATCTCCACATATTTGTGGTTTTTCCTGCTTCTTTTTGCAGTTGATCTCCAGTTTCAAAGCATTATGATCAGAGAATATGCTTGGTATGATTGCAATCTTCTTAAATTTGTTGAGGTTAGTTTTGTGTCCCAGCGTATGGTGTATCCTTGAGAATGTTCCATGTGCACTAGAGAAGAATGTCTTATTTGGTGTTTTGGGGATGAAAGTCTCTATAAATGTTGATTCTGTTCAGTTTAAAACATTTTTTTAATGTATGTGTATGCATTAGTTATATATGAGCTTAAAAAGTATATTTTAATAGTAGTCTAAAAATGATAGACATCTCTCTGCCCTCCTTCAGCTTTTGTTATTTGAACATTCCTATGTTATCATAGTTTATAATATTTACATTCTGTTTTCCAACAATAATCTCCATAGTTCTGTTTGTTTTGGCTAGTAGTATAGTTAAGTGGATTCAGTAGTTTTCATCATTCTGTTTTTAAGAGTTTTTACTATTTATCTCTTCTTTAGCTGAAGTTGGCCTTCTGTATTTTTAAAAGGGCTCGTTGGGACTATATCCCCTGAGATTGTTGTAATAGTTGGATTTTATTTTATTTTTTATTTTTTTGTTTTCTTTCCCTCCAGCTTTATTGAAATATAATAGACAATCAGTTGCTTGTATGTACGTTGTACAATTCCATGAGTTTTGTTTTCAATTATAGTTGGCATGCAATAATATACCAGTTTCAGTTGTACAGCATAGTGATCAGAGATCCACATAACTCACAAAGCTATTACCCTACTAAATTTAGTGCCCCTCTTCTTGCTTACATGTTACATTATTAACCATCTTCTCCATGCTACACTCCACATCTCTGTATCTACTCTGCAACTATCCATTTGTACCTCTTAATCCCTTTGCCTTTTTTCATCCCCCAAAGCCGACTGCCATCTAGTAGTCCTCAAAATATTCTCTATCTATGAGTTTATTTCCGCTTTTGTTGTTGTTATTTATTCTGTTCTTTAGATTCAAAATATATGTGAACTCATGTGATATTTGTCTTTTTCTACTTTTTAGGTCCATCAAAGCAATATCTTTTTCCATCCCCTCCCTTTTAGTCTGTGTGTCTCTTTTAATCTGAAGTGAGCCTCTTGTAGGTAGCATATGTAGGGGTCTTGTTTTCTTATCCATTCAGCCACTCTATCTTTTGGTTTGAGCACTTAATTCTTTTCCATCTGAGGTACTTGTTGATAGGAATGTAGTTATTACCATTAGTTATTCATGTTTTCGATACATGCTTTTTCTTCTTAAAGAAGTCCCTCCAAGGTTTCCTGTGATGCTGGCTTGGTGTTGATAAATTCCCTTAGCTTGTTTTTGTCTTGGAAGCTCTTAGTCTGTCCTTCAACTCTGCTGGATAAAGTATTCTTGGTTGTAGATCCTGGGTTTTCATTATGTTGAATATTTTGTGCCAAACCTTATGTCTTGCATAGTTTCTTTTGAGAAATCAGCTGCTAGTCTTATGGGTGCTTCCTTGATGGCAACTAATTGCTTTTCTCTTTCTGCTTTTAAGATTCAATCTTTGTATTTAACCTTTGGCATTTTGCTTATGATGTTTCTTGGTGTGGGCCTCTTTGGGTTCCTGGTTTCTGGGACTCTCTGAGCTTCCTGGGGTTTTATGTCTATTTCCTTCACCAGGTTAGGGAAGTTTTCCATCATTATTTCTTCAAATATATATTTAACTTCTTGTTCTCTCTCTTCTGGTACCCATATAACATGAATATTTTTACATTTAATAGCGTTCTATAGGCTCCTTAAATTATTATTATAGTCTTGGCTTCTTTTCTCTTGCTAGTTTGAGTGTTCTTGGTTTCCCTATCCTCTGTATAGGTCATTTGATTCTCTTCTTTATTCACTCTGTTTATTCCATTTAATATACTTTTCATCTCAGATAATGTGTTCTTCATTTCTGACTGGTTCCCTTTTATAATTTCCATTTCTATTTTTATGTTGGTTTTTTTTTTAATCTCTTTGTTAAAGTTCTCACTGAATTCATCTACACTTCCCATAAGTTCATTGAGCATTTTTATAACCAGTGTTTTGAACTCAGCATCTGTCAGATTCCTTGACTCCATTATTCCTGGATCTCTGTTCTGTTTTCTCATATGATTTCTGCTTTTTTGTCTTCCCATTTTGGCTGCCTTTCTATGTGCTGAGCAAAACTCTTAAGTCTCTTCAATCTCCCAGTCTTATTAGTGTGGCTTTGTGAAGTAGGTATCCAGTGGCACAGTCCTGAGAGGAGTTTAGCTGCAGGTCAAGTTTAGCCCCAGCCTGTGACCCTCTGAGGTAACCTGTTACAATTCAGTAAGCAATCCAGATGCCGTGCTTATAGTTGCCTCAAGAAACCATACCAGAAACAGAGGCCAGCTGCCTCCAGTGTGTGTCCTGGTGCTGCTCAGCAAGGGGCACCTGATTCCCAGAGGATATACCAGAGTGGGGCCCTGAGTTGGGGGAGGCAGAGTTTCAGGGAATCTTTTGGGCGGAGCAACCTCTGTCATCCAGTTTGATGTCTCAGCTATGGCGAAGCTATGTCCGCGCACTGGGTGGAGGGAGGGCTCAACAGAGGGTCAATGGATAATGCCAGCACTTCTGTACAGAGGAATTCTTGCCTCCGGCCCTCACTCTGACAACTCAGCGTCCCCCCCGTAAGTCCCTGGTGCTCCCTGCACAGCCTACCAGCACTGGCGCTCAGAGTGAGCAGGTCCATCACCATAGAAGTCCGCTTGTGGACATGGCCCCTTTAAGAGGCATCCGCAGCTGTCAGATGCCACTGCCGTGGCCTCCATCCCACTCAGCTGCTCAGGACTGGGCAGCCTTGTGTCCTCGCCCTATCCTACCCCCTCTTGTTGCAGGGCGATTTCTTATTCTCTCCCTAGTTGTATGGCTTGTTCATCTAGATTCCAGGCAATTTTCATTGCTCCTGCTCCTTATTTCTGTCACAACTTTGATTTGGTCACCAGAGGGATGAACAGTGCCTCTATCATCTTCGCCATTTTTTTTGTCCTGTTGTAATAGTTGGATTAAAAAAAATGGTTGAAGCCATAAATAACCTGAGATTTATTTGATATGTGGTATGAGGTGAGAATACAAATTAACTTCTAACCTCCAGTAAGGTATGTTATCTAGTCAAACATTTTGCTTATTACTTCTTTAACCTTCTGAAAGATGAAATTGTCCAAGGGCAAATTGAGAATTAATATATGCTTTCCTTTGAGGAAACTGACACTTTACACTGAAAGATATGTGTTCAATGAATTTGAAGGTTTAGGAGAGAAAGAAGTTCAACTAATTAACTACATTTAGACCTATGTTGGGAAGAAAAGGATATTGGGGCTAGAAGAGGTCTTACAAATTGAAGGAAAATTGAAGAATCAAGGGAACAGTGCCTGAGATAAAAAAGGCATTTCATACTTTCTTGTTTACTGAATTAGTGAGTGAATTCAAGGTTTCTGGGAAGTATAATGAGAGTGAGGCTTTAAGAAATATAGAAGTTAACGAGTCTGTGGTTAGAAAGTGTGAGATATCAGTTGAGTGATAAGATTCAAGGCAAAGTAGGTTGTCAAAATACATTAGATGCGAAGGTCACTGGTACTTAGAAAAATTACCAGAAGGTTCGAGGTTTAAATTGATTTGAATGTGGTATCTAAATTCTTTTTGGGCAATAGAAGAATTTTGGGAGAAGACGAAGACTTAGCCAGCTACCTAATTATTTAATGAATATGGGGAAACAATCAACTCTTTGAGGTAGATCCAATATTCTACTTATTTTATAAACTAGAAAATGAAGCAGGAAGATGTTAAGTAATTTGCCTATGGCCATACATTAATAAATGCCAGAGTCAAGATTCAGATCTAGGCAGTTAGACTCTCACGTGTGTGTTCTGAACATTTTGCAGCCCCGTCTCCGTGTGTGTGTGTGTGTGTGTGTGTGTGTGTGTGTGTGAGATTTTTGATGTTGTTCCTATGTGTGAATTCAACTCTAGCATTGTAGAACAGAGGCAGAGCAGCATGAAACTCCTAGATTTTGTCACATCAACCAGAGCTGTCCTATGGGGGCAGCTCAGAGAGCTCTTGAGTCTATTTCGTATGTATGTTTTGGAAGGAGACTTTTCTTATCCATAGTCACCCTCATCTCCCAAGACCAAGCTGGGTCACAAGGGGAGGCGACTGACATTAAAGAAAAAAAACTCTTAGGCATTTCAGAAACCGTGATATTTCTTTAAAATATACTGAACAATTTATCCATTTGTTTAATAAACGTTTCTGTCTTATACTTAGCGTAACAAGGGGCTTTCAAGGAAAAATCCCTAAACAAGAGAAATTCAAAATTTAGTTGGGGGAAATAAGTTAATGTAAAGTAGGTTTCACTCTATATCCATCTTATTTACTTTGGTCTCTCAGGTTACAAAACTATGGATAAACTGAGGGAATTTTAGATCTTTCCCAATTAAAAAAACAAAAACAAAAACAAAAACAAAAAAAATTCTCCACCCACAGTATATCACCAGGCTATTTATTATGCTATGTTCTTGGTCTGACTTGGGAAGATCGAGTTCTGAGAAAGATTGTATTGAATAAGTAGAGAAACTGAAACTTTTTTCCCTCGAAATCTTTGTGGAATCCTTTTATTGTAAAAGTGATTCATACATTTAGCTCTAATATAAATGCCAGCAGTGTTTTATGAATCATCTTATTCAAAAATGAGAGCAAACAAGGGAGGGACTGCACACTAAGTCCCATGAAAGATGAGCCCTTCTGTACACCCTCTGGGACGCTTTCCCTCTAGGTTGCTCCCCTTGAGCCTCCCCTTTATGTCACTGAATCCCACTCTTCTAGTCTCTTTTTAGATATCACTTCTTCTGGGAAGCTTTCTCTGAATTCTCAACCCTAAGGAATGTGACTCTGTTTCCCCCGGCACCCTTTTGTAGCAGGTATCACACGGCGTTACAGTAGCTTGATACTTCTCTCTAGACAGCCGTTTGTATGAGGCCAGGGACCACAGCTGTCTTGTTTAACACTGTATCCCCATCTCAAAGCCTGAGTTGTAAATAAGTGTTCATTGCATGAATGATTCTTGGAACAGAACCTTGTTTTTCCTGTAGTTGCTTCAATATTTTCTCAGTTGGGATCTTTTAGGTTTTCAGTATGTGTCATTTTCATAATCAAAAAAAGGAGGGAAATCAAAAACAAGGTGATTAGTGGTGGCATGTAAATTTTTTGGAAGACCCAAGCTTCTTCATTCTTATATTATTTTTCTGTTCCCTACATTATAATGTCACCTCCATGTCCCTCCTCTCTCACCAAGAAAACAGTAGATATAAAGAAGTGTCAACAGCTATTCTCATTGTAAACACAGAATTTTGGCCTATTACCCCCTTCTTCATAGATGATCATGGTGCTTACTGTTTTATTTTGTTTCTTCCTTCTCTTGGCTTTCAGAAGATTCATTAATTTGTTGATTAAATTTTAAAATGTGCTGTGTCCCTTTTCTATGTATACTACCACTTACGTTCTGTTTTATGACATGTTCTAGAGGCATAGAGATGCAGCATCGTTCATTTGGCAAATATCAATTGGCTGCTGCTAAGGGCCTGGCCCTGCTTCAGGAACTCGGGATGAATAAAATGGTTCCAAGGATGGTGCTGGAGTCATGGCTTTGTGTCTCTGTAGAGTGCACCTTTAAAGAGGAGAACAGAGAAACCAGGGGTGGGGAGCAAGAAGTGGGGAGGAGTTTTGGACAGGCAAGGAGCTGGCACCAAAGCAGTATACTGGGCCACTGAGGAGCCTTTGAATACCATGCCCTGGCAGAGGTCCGAGCTGCATCACTGGTGGCTCTACTGCTGCAGCTTTATCTCTGCTAGTCCTCTTCTTTACTATAGCCACACAAGGGCCAGAAGGAAGCACAGACAGTGGATGAGGGAGTGATCCTTAGGAATATGGGAGATGGGTTTCACAAGGTATATAGGTACCTGAAGGCCTTGGTTCTCCTATGAGGCAAGAAGGGCTCTGTTAGTACACAATGATAGAACCCAAGCGTTCCTACACTCCAGTTACAAATCTTCGGGTTGAATGTGGCTCTCAGCTCTTTGGTATTCATCTTCTCATTGGCACCCCTTCCTTTACCAAGTGCTGCAATCAATATGACTGAGGCTTTGAGATCAGGAGTCATGGCAAGAATGACTGCTCTGTCTGCAGCATCTGCCTTGCCTCTCCAGGATCTGCTGAGAGGGATGGAAAATCTTAGGACTAGATCAGCACCTTCAATCCTACAACAATGGAGTTTGCTCTAAGGTTTATATGTTTAGGCTGTAAAACATACCTAGATAGACAAGAGACATGTGGAATATTCCAATGAAGAAAACCCTTAGCTTTAAAGATGATGCTGTTGGCTACTAGCCTCAGGTGAAGATTGAAAAATAAGCCTTAACAAAGAAGGAATGTTTTTACTGCATATAAAGGTAATTTGTTTTTGTAAGTAGGATTTTAACCATTTTTTAAAAAAAGATCTTATGGGTGTATTTTGAAATTAAAATCTTAATTGTTGGAAATAGGGAGGGAGGGAGGGAGAGAGAGAGAGAGAAGGAGTGAGGGAGAAAGAGAGAGAGAGAGAGAGAGAGAGAGAGAGAAGAGAGAGAGAGAGAGAGAGAGAGAGAGAAAATATGATTGAGAGGAATTGAGTATTGGGGACCATCCCCTTGTGCTCTGTATGATGCCTTAATATATATTTACTCATCCAGGGGAGGGCTTTGAATTAATGGTAACATTTTTTTATAACTCAGATTTGCAAATTTACTTACCTCAGCCACTGTAGGTCAAATATAAGTTAATTTTCACTTATATTGGAAATAATGTGAAAGAACTAGAACTAAGTTCTTGAAGTTATGAAAATTTCAACATTTATACATTCATATTTTAAGGAATTATCTGGTTAATTGTTATGGTCTTTACAATCTCTTTATCATGCAAATAAACCACTCTTCGATTAGTAATGGGATGCATATTAATTATAGAGATGAGGTTTCTGAATCTCTTTTTTGTATAAACCCAGAACTGTCAGAGAGAACCCCAAGAACAAAACCAGAACATCTAGGTATAATGCGACCAAGGCTGTAGACAAGGTGACAGGAATCACCTAACAATCTTGAGAAGCATAGCCACACACATTTTGTCTTCTACATGACATGTTAAATTTGATAACTATTTTTCAAATTAATATGTTTTTCTGAAGATACCTTACACAAAACCTTTTTTTTCTAAGTTGGTAAAAGAGTTAATTTAAGGAGCCCAATGAATTCATATTTAATATAAAGTACATTTCATCATCATATGTTGTCCTGTCTTTGGTTCTTACTCCTTAAGCACTTTTTCTGGTAGTAGATTCTAGAATTTCTTAAGAAACTGTGAAGCTTTGACACATAAATGTTTTAATATAAATCTTCCTTGGAAACAAAAAGAAAAACCTGATCTCTTTCCTCAAGATGCTCACAGTCTATCAAAGATGATATTTTAAAAATAGATGATTTTTTTTCTATTTTAAAGCAAATATAAAAATACTGTGGAAACATTATTCTTTCTGGGATAATCAGAGCAAGCATCACAGAAGAAATGAAATACAAATTGTTTTGAATGGTGAATAGGAGTTTTTGATGGGCGGAAGGAGGGGCAGAAAGAACATGTAGAGAGGCACAGAGGCATGAAAAACTGTGATGTACTTGAAGATGTCTTTGAATTGTGTGTGAAGAAAATATTATCTCCTCAACTTTAGCCATCATCTATATACTGATGATTTCCAAATTGAATATATTCCTTCCAGACCTCACTTCTGAATTCCAAAGTCCTATTCCATCTATAGAATACCTCTCTTTTGCTATTTGTACAGAAACCTCAACCTCATGTTTTTATCTCTGCCCGTTCTACTCTGAATTCTACATGCCTTTATCGATAACTTTTTATTTATTTTTTTTAAATTTATATTCCAGGGTTTGTTGTTGCAAATATTTGTTGTTGCAAGTATATATTTATATATAGCCTTCTTTTTTCGTTACCTAAGAGGTTGTATACTATATAATGCAACCTGCTTTTCTTCTTTAATGATATATCCTGGAGACTAGATCATCACATTGCAGAAAGTTCCTCTTATTCCTTTTTATGGCTACATTGTATTTTCTTGAGAGGATGGATCATAATTTATTTCACTGGTTATCTATTGATACATTTGGTTTGTTTTCCAATCTTTTGCTATTACAAACAGTGCTACAATGAATAATCTGCGCAGTCATTTCATATTTTTCCTGGTGTCTTTGAGAATGCTGGATCAAAAGGTAAATATATATGTAAATTTTCTAGATATTGTCAAATTCCCTCCATAGGGATATACTATTTTGAATTCCTATCAGCAGTGCTGGAGAATATCTGTTTCTCCACACCCTCGTTAATATTGTATGTTTTTAAACTTTTGAATTTTTGCCATCTTGATAGATGTGAAATGGCCTCTCAGTGTAGTTTAAATATGTATTTCTTTTTCTGTGGTTAAGGACCATTTTCATTTCTTCTGCTGAATTGCCTACTCATATCTTTTGCTAATTTTTCTATTGGGACTTTTTCTTTTTAATTTTTAAGAGCTCTTTATGTAATAGGTCTGTTAGTTTATTGTCTAGAATATAAGTTGCAAGTGTTTTTTTTTTTTCTCCATCATTTATCTTTTAACTTGGCTTCTGTTTTTTGTGGGGGGACATGTAAAATGTTTTATTTTGTATATAGTCTGATTTAATCTTGATTTTAAGTTATCAGTTTGGACAAAGAGAAAAGATAGAGTCCTTTATTCTATATATTATAAATGTCTTCACAGTGTTTGGTTTATTTTTTCACGCTCTTAGTGGTATCTTTTCATAAGTAGTTTCTGATTTTAATGTATTAAACCTGGTATACCAGTTTGTTTCCTTATGCTTAGTGCCTTTAGAATTCAGTTTAAGAAAATGTATTCCACCTTGAAGTCATGAAAATATATTCTTATGTCATCTTCAACAGTCCAAGAACTATTTATTACTATTTATAGAACTATTTATTACTATTTATTTAGACCACTATCTGACCATTGATAGAACTGTGGTCTATCAGTTCTGCTGAGTCAGGTATCACGAGCTGTGTACTATTCATGCATGGGATCTTGAAAGTTTAGATATATATATTTTTAAAAATGGCTCTTTACTACAATAGTGTGAGAAGTACTCTTTGAGAAGCTCTGTTATACATGATGGAACATGTACATACTCTCAATACAGATATACCATGCAGTGTTAATTACATTGTCTATTTATTGCTATTAGGGAAACTAACTTTTGTATGTTAAGCTTGTGTTAGGTCACTTAAATTTTTTAGAGTTAGCCTCTTGGTTTTTTCCTAAGAGAATGATAAAATAACCAGGTACAGTTACTTCTTTTCCTTTCTGACATGTACAGCCAGTACACTGTTGAATAGAAGTAGTGACAGACATTTATGTTTTCTTCCTGATATTAGTAAGAAATGTTTGTTATGTTTTATACATTAGGTGATGTTTGCTGTAGTTTTCTGGTAGATAAATTTACTCATGTTATATGAATTTTATTCTATTCCAGTTTACTAATTTTTCTTTCAGCTGCCAGTGAATTTGTATTTCGATTCTACCAAGTTTTTTGTTTTAAACTAGTTGTTGGCAAACTATGGCTTAGAGGTCTAATATGGTTCATCAGGTTTTCTTGGGGGGTCCCATCATCTGAGAATGTTTTTGCATTTTTAAAAAGAGGTAGGGAAATCAAAATAAGAATATTTCTTTATATGTGAAAACTACATGAAATTCAAATTTCGGTGTCCACAAATTTTTATTAGAACATAACCATACTTATTCATTTACATGTTGTCTATGGCTGATTTCACATACAATGGCAGAGTTGAACAGTTGTAACAGAGACAAATGGCCTGCAAAGCCTAAAACATTTAATATTTAGCCCTTTACAAAAAAAGTTAGATGACCCCTGTTTCAGACCATCATGACAATCATATGTTATTCTCTTTTACCCCACTATGGTATCAGGTGGGATGCTTTCAGCCACAAGTAACAGAAATTATGGCCCAAACTTGCTTAAAGAATAAGAACATTTATTAACACTCATAGATAAGCGCTAGGCATGATATAATCATTCTTTATGTCTGATTCTTTTGGCTTTGCATCCTGTATTAACTGTCTTTGCTCTTAAGTGTTTTCCTTGCCCAGACAGATTCTTTTCAATTCAATTTTTTTTAGTCTCTAAAATAAGCCAAAATTCTCTAACAATATAAGCTGAGTTATTGGTGGATATTGGTACCTAGGGATTTTGTATATGCAGGCTTTAGCAAATGTAGTTGAAGAACAGGTTAATCTGATTTCCAATCACATAATCAAGCGAGTGGACACTATTGGTGCCATAAGCAACAGTCAAGTCCCAGGCATCAATGACACCCACCTTGAGATCTTAGAAAATATCTTTCATGGTAAGATACTGAATATAACCATGGAAGTCTCCAAACCTCTGCATATCTATGTGCATCTCCCTGATGTTTTCTGTCTTAAGGATCACTTTAGTGGCTGGGTTTCTTAGGAATAGTCATTCAGTAGCTTTTTGGATACTAATGGCCCTGCGAATAAAAATGTCAATGGGAAGGATCGGAAGTGCTGGCCAAGAATGATGATGATGATGGCTGTGTCTTTATCACTTGATATCTGGTTAATTATCCAAAGGATATAATTCTCACCTATCACAGAGTAGAGCTGGTAAGTGATAAATGGATAGCTATGTGTTTTTTTCATTGAATCTGTACATGTCTTTCTGCATCCAGAAGCAAAAGTTTCTTAAAAATTCCAGTGTCATGAAGATCAAAAAATTTTAGTGCTTATAAAAAAAATCTTGTAACTAGAAGGCAATGATTAATATTTTTTTATTTTATTTTTTGCTCTCCCTAAGGTTTGTTATGTTTTCCCAAAACAAAGTAGGTATTTCTTTTCTCAATAAACATAGCATGGCTACCTATTTCACAGTATAATCATACTCATTTTCACTATATAAACTCAAATTTACATGGACACAGGAATGGCAAGTTCTTGGAAAAGCTAATGGATAGAGTTAGCACTACTGTGATCAAAACTGGATCTTTTAGGCATTTGGCTAAACTATAATTACACAATTAAAACAGTGGAAAGAAAAATAAATGATAACATTTTATATTATCAAATGCTCTATTTATTTGGCAGTATTCATTATGTGTGATTTCAAACTTTAAAAAACATGGAACGCTTCATGAATTTGCACATTGTCCTTGCATAGGGGTCACGCTAATCTTCTCTGTATTACTCCAGTTTTAGTATGTGTGCTGCTGAAGTGAGCACTGATTAATATTGTTTAAGTGAATATCCTGTCATTTAAAATACTCGCCCACCTAGATTATTTCTTATTGGAACATTTCTACCCTCTAGGGTAGAGTACCTACCTATTCATATGTGTGAAATGTCAATCAAAATGTAAAGTTTTCATTGGAATTTAAAAAGAGCAATATTTCTTATGAAAGAGAGAATAAAATATGTTTTAAATTAAAAGGCTCAAATTTAGAAAGCTAAATAAAGTTGAAAACAAAATAGCCAAAATGAGAGAATAGAGACCTCATTAAAAGTATTTTAAAATCAACCTGGATTTTTAAAAGAATATCTATAAAATAAATACATATTTTTTACAATTTTGGGTACGTAGTAGATCCATCGATGCAGCGTAGAGTCTCCCAGCAGGTAAATGAGCTTTCCTTTCAAACAGCCACTTTTCTTAATTGTATTTAACTGAATCTGGTTACAAAACATTGTAATCCACCTTCCTTCCAAAGTATAACCACCAGAGACAGGAATCTTCATTCCAACGTGGCATTTCTCTCTCTTCTTTTCACTCGCTACTAACAGATGCTTGTGGTAAGTGATTTTATTGGCATAAATTAAATATCCAGCCTTCTTTCTTTGTTCTTTCCTTTCTTGATCTCTTT
>NW_006436289.1:3450315-3463018 GCF_000325575.1 Pteropus alecto | reverse complement strand
TTTCCTGGTCCCTTTTCTTCCTGGTACTATTCTTTGATCACCAGTTTTGTTATAGGCATTTCTACCTTTTTTTTTTTGAGAGATTTTGATTCATCTGGACTCCTCCTTGTTCATTTTCTCTCAGATCTGGTCATTGATTTAGTTTTTTTTTTTTTTTTTGAGAGGTTTTGATTCATCTGGACTCCTTGTTCATTTTCTCTCAGATCTGGTCATTGGTTTAGTCTTGAAGTTCTCTCATTTCTTTGTCATTCTTTTTGATTCTGTGGTGACTCAGGCTTTTGTGAATATTAGTGGTCTGCTAGTTGGTGTCTTTGTATCAAATCATTAACCTTTGTTCCATTAATGAAGCAATAATCTTATTTTTCTATGAATTTTTTCATAGGAATATTTTAAAGTTAAAAAAAGATTAAAATATAATATGTCCACATTTTAAAAACTTCAAATAGTGGAAAATACCTGGCTTGAATTAAAATTTAAATAGGATTTTTCTAAAAGTGACACAAAACAGACAACACAAACCAATATTCTGAGATTTCCCAGTAAGTCCCATTAGAATTATAGGTTCTGTTGGCACATGATCTGCCTTCTAAGTAATTTCAGGTAGCAATGCACCAAAAGTTTTGTTATGGCATCAGATTTCTTACCTGTCATATTTCCTTGTCACTCACCACGCCACTCCCCACCACTGCACCAATGCCTTGTGTTTTAGGTTTTGTTATATCAGCACTTCTGTACTGATATCACATCCTGTATTAGACAGGAAGCAAGTAATAATGACCTAAAATATACATATATCCCTCACACAAAAGTCCTAGAGTGAGCAGGCCAGGGCTAATACAGTGTTGGATGTTGTCAGAGACTCCAGCTCCTTCTATCGTATTGTTCTGCCATTCTTTTTTTTTTCTTGGAGGGGAGGGGTAATGATTTTAGCTTTATTTTTTTACAGCTGTATTGTGCTATGACTGATATGCAGAAACTGCACATATTTAATACATACAGTCTCATGAGTTCGAACATATGTATACACCATGATACCATCACCAGAGTCCATGATACCATCACCATAGTCAAGGTGCCGTTTTTTTTTTTCTCCCCTCTTTAAATTCTCTACCCGCCCCCATTTCTACCCCTGACCCATGTATGTTGCTGTTTCCCCTTAAGAAATGGATCTCTGAAGGCAGGGCATCCCCTCCCACATGCTTGCAGTGTGCACCTGGGGACTGGCGCACCCAGGGGGCCCGGAGCACCCAGGTATGGTCCATGGCTCCACCTGGGACACAAACCCAGGAGCTTCTGCATGCAAAGCAGACATGCTAACCACTACACTATGGAGCCACCCTGGTGCTGTTCTTAATATGACTTCAATCTCATGTGCTAACATGGCTCTTTCATCTTTCACCATTATATCTTCAGTTCAGCCAGTAAGAAGGAGAGAAATGCGAGGAGAGAAATGGAAGGGGAGAGCAAGTTGTTTTACTATTAAAGGTGTGACCTAGGAGGTTTCTAAATTACTTCCACTCAAAATCCTGGCAAAAATCTAGTCACGGCCACAGCTAGCTAGCTACAAGAGAGGCTGTGGTCTTTAGTTTGGTGACTGTGGTCCCAGCTAAAATTATGGTGTTCTGTTACTAAAAAGGAGGAATGGATAGTGGGAGACCACCCACAGTCTCTGCTTCACTTTCCATAGGCCTGTTAGTCTCTGCCTATGTCTATAGAATAGTCATCAACATGGTTGTACTGTGTTTGTAACTTGTGGACAAAGCTGCAAGGTGGTATGGCGGCCGAATTGGAATATTCTTGAATAGCTATTACCTGGAATAGCTAAGTCCTATTAATTTGGCTTGTTAAAAAAGAGAGTTTTCATAATTCTATGATTACGTTGGAATTTCACTGTGACATGGTTGGGTTTCTATGGAAGCATGATAGCATTTGCACCATGGATGGCCGAATACCATAATCCTAGAAACTTTAAATCCATGCTTATTAAATATTTCCATCCTAATAACGTTCAGGCATACTTCAGTGAGAAAATAGCCTTTGAGTTTATTATTGTAAACCATATTTTGTCAGAGTATTTATGTGTCAATATTTATGTGTCAGAGTATTCATTTTGCCAAGTGTCAAACTAAATGCTCTATAAGATTATTACAAATATATAACAAATTCTCTGATGATTAGTCATGGATTTTCATTTTACCTAATTTTAGAATAGGCTTGAGTATTTTTAACAGTATGTTGTTAATAAGATTAAGATTCCATTATATTTATTGATTACTTTAGAGATTGTGGTAGGCAGACTAATGGCTTCCCAAAGATACCCACTCCTAATCTCTGAGACCTGTGATTATGTTATCTTCAGTGGCAAAAGAGACTTTCCAGATGTGATTAAGCATGTGGATTTTGAAATGGGAGATTATCCTGGATTATCTAGGTGGGATCAATTTAAATCTCATAAGTCCTTAAAAATATAAGAGGGCAACAGAAGAGTGGATCAGAAAGGTGTGACTCAAAAACTAAACCCACTAATGTAGCTTTGAAGATGGAGAATGGGGGTAACCTCTAGAAGCCAAAAAAAGGCAAGGAAATGGATTCTCCGAGAGCCTCCAGGAAGGAATGCAGCTCTACTACATTTCTTGATTTTAGCCCCGTGAGACAGATGTTTGACTACTGAACTAAAGAACTACAAGATGATGCATTTTTGTTTTATGTCATTTGATTGACATCTTTTTAATATCAGGTCATCACTTCCAGAAACAACAGTGTTTTTCTATTTATATAATTTGTATTTTACATCCCTTAGTAACATTTAAAGTTGTTTTTATATAGATCGTGCGTATTTTGTTTAATTGTGAATTAACTTTAAATCCACAAAGGGGATTGTATCACTCTCTTTTGTGATTGGTTTTTGTAGCTTTCGAAACCTTACTGAGTAAACTCTAAAATGTCAGCATGGTACTTGAGAACCTCCATGCTTTAATTTCTTTCTTTCTTTCTAACCTCATCCTTTGCTACATTCTACCAAATGCTCTCACTCCATTGGCTAATTTTGCTAATGACCAGAGTTATCAGATAAAGAATACGGGATACCAAATTAAATTTGAATTGTTTCTAACAAGGAAAAATTCTTTAGTTTAAGCACTTCCTGTAAAATATTTTCCCTTTATCTCATGTAATATGCATTAAGCAATTAGAAATTTCTCAGATTTAACTGCTACCCTGTATTATTTGCTAAACCTGGCAACCCTACTCACAATCTTTATGAGTTTCACTTTCACCTCATTCTCTGTCTACAGATATTTTTCAGGGCTAAGTCAAATACCAAATTTAATGTAAGCCCTTTTGCCTTTTTACTTTCTTTATAGAATTGATAAGTTGAATGTCTTTCAGATTGCAACCTTGCTTCATTTGCCCATTATGCCTCATTTTTATTACAACTTCAATAAATAGTTGCTGAATAAATGAATAAATATTAGGCAATAAATCATTAGTTGAAGTAAATCACAAAATGTTATTGGTAAACTCAGATAGGCTTTATAGAAAGTTATTTTAAAGCTAAGTATAAACATTATTCTTTAATAAGTAACATGGCTTTGTGTTTGCCACTAATACATTTTTAATAAAATAGAAACTCCATGTATAATTGCTGTGTGCATCAACTAAAGTCAGGAAGTTATGCCAACAGAGAATAACCCAACCAAAATATTTCTACTCCAGAGTTGTGGGTATCCATCAAAGACAGTTGCACAGTACTCTCAACAGAATCACAGACTCCAGGAGATGTACTCCCAGGTCTAAATATGAATGTAGGATACTAATAATTTCCCCCTTTGGATAATTTGGGATAATATCTGTTATAAAAAGAGTTTGAAGTAATTTCTTTGAATTTATTTCTCTCTTTAAAATCCAAGGTGATTATATCATAAACACCTGCTAGGAAATGTGCTCCTGGAAAACTATGATTAATTACAATGTTGATACTGATACACTTTCCTCTGCATAAGAATGCCTCTTAGAAGACTCGTCCCAAGTACTACCTACCACAGGATAGAGCAGACTTACTGCTCCATTGAGAGACATCATTGTGTTTAAGATGTTTTATCATTTCAACTCCAATATTGGACCTTCAAAAAATAAGACAACAAATTAGCCTGCATGTCTGTCCACACAATACAGGTAATAGAAGTCACCTGCTTGTGAATGAAGGCTAATCTAAATTTTTTTACAACTGAAAACTATTGTAAATTTTGTGTGTAGTATTGGGCATTGTATATGAATTAGGAGTTTGGAAAACTGTCTACCTTTCTGAGTGCACCTGGAGTCCAGGGCAGCTATGCTCATCTGCCACATGCAATCAGTGTGTCCTGGAAATTTAGATTCAAAGTATTATCTAATCTGCAAGTTCCATCTTGTTGCTTCTGCGTTATTTATTCAAGTCAGTAAGTTGTATTATCTGCTCTGGATGTCTCTTCAGGTTCAATCGGAGAAGGTATCAGCACTTTTTCATCCTTACTAGGATTTAGGCATAAAAGATGGTTAGTGGGTAGGAGGAGATTTGGTGAGCTGCACCATTAGAGATCAAAGGGAAAGAACAGAAGGCAACTGTACTTTTTCTTTTTGTAGAAGGGAGCCAGGGACTATAGATCAGGAGCCAACACATGGAAACTATGTAAGATCTGGCATGTGTGTTATTTTTCTATGCTTGCTATCCAGACTTGACTTTCTCATCATATTTTTTGAAAGTTTTAGGAAAAAAAAGCTAGAGCTCACAGTACTTGACTTTGAGTACTGCTAAGAAAGGGGTTGCTGAGGACCCGGCATTCCACTCTGTCACCAAGCTTAGAGAAAAAGAATCTGCAGGAAAAAAAAAAAAAAGGATCATAGCAGAATGGAAAGGGAAAAGGAAATGAATTGAATCCCCAAGACTTACAGAAACTTAGCTAAGAAGTAAAAGAGTCTGGAACTGATAGATTGTCTCAGCACTTGGACCGCATGTTCTGAAAAGACCCTGAAGGAACGAAGGTCTGTTTTGTGAGCAAGGAGAGAAAGGCATGACATTGATGCAGCCATGATTGATAGGAGAAACATGCTTACACCTCAGTTATTAGAGGCCTGTTCAACCAGAGGTCACTAGGTCACAACTTGGGGAGTATGAAGGACTCCTCCAGCCTTAGCAGTGCCTACTGAGGAATATCTGATCTTGAGATCAACTGGAAATGATCAGTAGAAATTGGCTTTTGGAAAGATTACTCAGGCTACAGTGTGTACAATGGATTAGAGAGAGTGGGATTGGAGGGAGGGAAGCTATGACAAATATGCTAATGAGATGATGATCTGAACTCAGCACTAGGCATAGAGAGGAACTGATGAATGTAAAAGATTTAAGAGGAAGAATCTACAGAATATGGTATGGGGGATGAAAGAGCATGGGTATTATTATACATTTATCAAGGAATCCTTTTTTGGTATACCATCTATTAATATAATTGCAGAATACTTTTCCACTGAACATATTTTGTAAAACCTAGGTCTATAATAAAAGATGTGACTGAATCTAAGAATACTACTCATGGAGAAGTACAGGCATATCATACAGAGTTCCACCTTGGGCAGCCCTTTTTGTTGAACATTTGAGTGACAATGCCAACCTTGGCAGTGGGAGTCATAAACAGGGGGCCTATGAAGACACCACACATCTGACCAGACATTGAGTAGAAGAGGGTCTAAGAGGGTCATGCTCAATACCAATTGATATGGGCACTGTAGCTCTGCCTATGGGCACTTCTCAGTTTGTCTAAAAGTAAAACTTTACCTGTGAAAAAGTCTTTTTTCTTTGATAGTAAGATAAGAAATTCCTTGATTCTTGGTGGTCATGTGAGTGAGGGCCTCACAGGGCATGTGTTGAGGTCTCACACAGTAGATGGCTTCTTGGTCTCGACTAACCAGGTACTTGCACAGTTCAGCACTTAAATTTAAGGTCAGGCCACATTTGGTGAAGACATGGAGGGTGCCATTAACAAATTTACCTTTGAAAATAATCCTGTCATAGCCTTGGTTCCTTGCTTTCCACAGAACTGACACCCCCTCACTGGGGTGGATGAGCAGGATAGATAGAGTGACCTTCCAGAACAGAGTAAAGCTGACAAGGTAGGTGCCATTGTTGAAGTCTGTTACCTTTCCTGCAGCACTTGCCTTCAGGTCAGGGGAGGACATCCTGGCCCTCAGGAAATCCCTGCCATATTCCTTCCTGTGTCCCAAGTGGTCCCTCACCTGCAGCAGGATGTCTAGCTGATCCCCCCTGCAGTATGTGTCTTGAGGGTTGAGGATGGTGGCTCTGCTGTGTGTGGCACTGGTGGTGGTGTTCGCATCAGTGAAGGGTTTGGGTGGGATCAGCTGATTTAGTTTCTCCATGATTTCCTTTATTCTCAGCTCAGTTTCTGTTGGTGACTCTAATGGACTAAGTGGTGTTTTAGGGTCTGAGGACTTTGTGGAGATATTCCAATGATGGAGGGAGATGGGGAGATGGGTACATTTAAATCAGACTAAAACTGAAATGACAAGGAATGCAACAAACTATGCAATACATCTGTCTAACTCATTTTTACTTATGAGTTTGAATATTTCTCTTTTAATCTTGATATTTTAGAGAATGCCTCAACAATTATAGATAAATATGTTGAATCCAAAATATATAGCTCAGAAAGTACTTATAAATAAATTGATTCTGGTACATTTACTCTTCCTTTTCTTAAATATCTTATATTCAGTCATCACTAAATTCTCTACTTCTATATCTTTTACCTATATGTAATGGTCTTTTCTTCCCAACTGCATTGTAGTTCAAGCCATCATCATTTGTCTTCTGAATTATAGTAGTCATCTCAAAGGTGACAACTGCCTTCAGTCTTGCTTTCTCTCCAATTAATTTTCTCTGCTGTAGCTAAATCAGTCCTTCTTAAGCAAAAACTATTCTTGGCTCCTCCCTGCTTAAACTCCTTCAGTTGCGTCTCATTACTCTTGGGATAATGCCCAATCTTAACATGGCTTTATGCTGTGGCTTCTTTTTAACTTATTTCAGTCACTTTTCTTGCATGCTATGTTTTAATAAGAGCAACTTTATTTTTTTTATTTTTTATTTTTTAAAAATTTTCATGAGCTGACCTTCCTTTCTTTAAGCTCTTGCTCTTTAATTTTTCATCTTTCTGGATTGCTTGCCATCCCCACATTTTCCCCCAAAACACCTAAACATCTATTTGGCTTCTTTTTAACTTATTTCAGTCACTTTTCTTGCATGCTATGTTTTAATAAGAGCAACTTTATTTTTTTTATTTTTTATTTTTTAAAAATTTTCATGAGCTGACCTTCCTTTCTTTAAGCTCTTGCTCTTTAATTTTTCATCTTTCTGGATTGCTTGCCATCCCCACATTTTCCCCCAAAACACCTAAACATCTATTAATTTCTAACTTAAAAAAAAACATTAGAACCTTAAAGTTCCTTCTTATCCTTTTAGCACTAGAACATGTTTTATAGGTACTTATGTTCAATGATTTTCGTATCTTGTTGATAGAAACACCTGCAAATTTTTCTAAAAATATGGATTCTCAAGTTGTTGTCAGGTAAACTGAATCATAATCACCAAATGCCTTACCAAGACTGTATGTTTTCAAAAGCCTCAGAGGCAATCTTATGATCAGATAAGTTTGAGCACAAGGGTTATAGATTCGTGTTTGTCAACCTTCTCATACTTTAGAACACACATAAAGTTGAAACAAAAAATGGCTTCATTGCACATGAGCATCAATCAATAAAATCCTCGCAGTTTGTACAAAGCAGTAGAATAAACCAAAAGGGACAAGGAAATGAGCTCTTTAAAGAGTAACAGAACCCATGTTGAATCTGAAAAAAAACTTACAAGATTGACAAATTTTGGGTAAAGACAACTAAGAGATAAAGAGGTGCAAATAAATACAATCCCAAATAAGAATCTTTCACTATATGTTTAGAAAATTTAAAAACACAAAATGGAATAGAAAAATAGGATAGAAAAATAACCATTCAATACATGTAACTAATAATATTAGTCATAGTAATAATATGTAATAATGATGATAAACCTGTTACCATTTTTTCCACTTCCAGAAGTCACAAGCTGAGATTGTTTTTTTTGGGGGGGTGGTGTGGCACGTGTACAAATATCTTTAGCTTATATAATGAGGAAAAATGTATAATTAATTTCATGAGATAGAAATATGTTTTATACTAAAATCTCATAAGCACAATACCAGAACAATATGAGCCTATTTTGCTCATGAACATGGCCTTGAAATTCTATGTTGATATAGCTATATTTGTGTTAGTGTGTGTTTATTAGTCATGGTAGATTATGTATTAATTTAGCATTGAAAAGATGTCCCCAGAGAGAAAAATCTTTAAGTATAATTTATATCTTAGTTGTTTAAGACAAAAATCTCATGTTGTTTTATTGTTATCGAATTTGTCTGATTAGGAATGCAGTTGTCAAAAAAGCATTTGATGTATTTCAATGTTTATTTAGTATTCAAATACAATACTAAAACCTTAAACACTTTTCTTTCAATATCAGGAAGAAGACAAAGATGATAACCACTTTAGAAGTCCTGAACAATAAAATAAAACAAACAAAAAATCAGTTATGAGTTTTGTAGAGGCAAATTGTCTTTTTTTTACCTTCTCTTTTTTTGTTTTATTTTTTGCAGATTTGATTCTCCACAAAGAAAACCAGAGTTAGCAAATTATTAGCATTGAGTCAGCAAAGAGCTGGGTACAAAATAAAATTGCAAAAATCAATAGCATTTGTCTATACCAGTAATAATCACCAGAAAACAGAATAGAAGATAAGCTATGACCTTTATAGAGGCATTTTGAAAGCTCTTTTAAGGATATTTTAAAAGACCTGAGTGAAAAACTGTAACACTTTGAAAAGTAGGAAGGCTTACAATATTATTATTAACGATATTATAAAGTTGTTAATTCTCAAATAATTTTAAAATTCTATGTATTTCTAATTCTAAAGAAAATATTCATGGGTTTAGGAGAGAGGACCTGATTAACTCATTCTAAAATTTGGTGGAACATAATAGTCTGTGAATAGCTGGGAAGTATTAAAAAAATACCAAGCCTATCATGAATTATAGTAATAAAACAGTATTGTACAATTACATTATCAAATAAACTGATCAAATAGAATAGATAGTCTAGAAACAGACCTTACATATGGCAGTTTATTATACGTTAGTGGAAACATCACAAATCAGAAAATTATATTTGGTAAATTGTATTGGTAAAGTTGCAACAAATTGAAAAAAAGTGTTCTATCTCACACTCCATAGAAAAAGTCCAAATGAATTAAAAACCTAAATATGAATATTATAACTGAAAATGCAATATAAAGAAATTTATAGTTTATGATCTCAGATCAGGAATTATTTCTTAAATATGATCTCAAGAGCAAATATTATAAGATGTGTTTATACAATTACTCAAAATTAAAAGTTTTATTCAATAAAGGACACTATAGAGTTAACAGATGACAGACTGGGGCAATAGATATGCAACATCTAAAACTAGTAAAGAACTCATGTAAAATATAAAAGTTACTATTGAAAATAAAAAAGAAAATGTCAGTCAACCCCAAAATTGGACAGAATATACATTAAAAACATGTATAAAAATGTTTATCACATTATTAGTCACATTAGTGAAGAGATAGATGCAGTTTATTTAGGAGAGTGAATAAGTTAAACTTTGTATATTCATAAAATGGAATACCTGCAGCTCTCAGAGATCATGAACTAGATTTACATATAGCAACTTGATTAGATATCAAAAAATAATTTGAATGAAAAAATTAAACCATTTGTGTAAAAATAAATACACTAACACAAGACTATATGCCTTTCAAAGTCACATGTATATTTAAATATATGTATGGAATAAGAACCGAATACTATGAGGAAAAGTAGTATGGAAAAATAGTATGGGTGACTATAGAGAAGAGGGAATGAGAGTGTGGGTGGGGAATGAATGAAAAATATTATAATGTAAAACAAAGAGTTCTGCTTTATATATGGCCAAGTAGTTTGTGACAGATTGACTCTCCTTCAGATAACAGTGATCAACTCTGAACATAATACCAAAAACAAGTACCTGAAAGCTATGGAGAGTGAACAAAACCAGGCAAATTTTAGAAGTGAGATTAAACTTGGAAGAAAGAGCCATCAAGAGGCAAGTTTCCTGTTTTCGAAGTTTTGTCTGAGGGCATTCACAGAAGCATTGAGTAGCTAAAATGCATAGAAACCCCATTTCAAAAAATGGTGTGAACAATTTGGGATCCAAGTCTGCAGCAACCATAGTCTTTGGAAAAAAGGATGAAATCCCAGAACAGAGAGAGCCAGAGAAGGCCATGCTCCCAAATTCTGAGTATGAACTCTGCTTAAATCTCTGCTGACCCCTGAAGCACACTTATGTGGGTAAATTGCAGTTTGAGTTGAACCAAGTTAATTGCCTGCCACAAAAATATCAACACAATTCTGAGAAGTAAAACAATCCACAGTGTCTGTACATAACAGTCACAATGTCAGCATTGGGGGAACCAGAAAATGTAATCCTTAAAGAAAGACAATAAGAGAGAACCTGAATGGTGGAATGATCAGACAAAGACTTTGAAACAGCTACTATAGCTATGCTATAAGTAGCATAATCTTCTATGTATGTACGTGTATGTATATGTATATAAAACTATGGTGAGCGATCCTGATAATAGAGAGCCTCTCCCATTTGCTGTGAACCTAAAACTGCTATTAAAATAATAAAGTCTTTAAGAACAAAACAAATCAACCAAACAACTTCATAGCCTTCATTTATACAGACAAAAACCATAGAGAAGATGAAATGGAAGAGATGACTTGCTATATAATAGCAAGACAGGACAGTGAAATACTTAGGTATAAATTTAACATGAACGTTCCAGACTTATTTGAGGAAAATTCAAAAAATACTATTGAAGGAAACAAAATTTGACTTGAGCAAATGGAAAGGAAACCATGCTCTTGGATAGAAAAACTTAACATTATAAAGATGCTATTTCTTCCAAGGTTAATTTATACACTTATTAATTTATACATAATGAAATCACAAAGAATTATCAATTTTTTTTGGAGCTAGACAAGTCAATCAGAGAATTCATTTAAACAAGGAAGAAAGAATAGAAAATAGAGGGGGATAAAAAAAAAAGGGTGTGTGTAGATGGAGTTAGCCCTACTAGATATTAAAACTTACTTGTAAAATCTCTATAATTAAAATAGGGTGGTAAATTGGTGCACAAATAAAAAGACAATGGAACAGAACTGAAAATCAGACCTCATTATACAAATTTCGCATGCTATACAGGCAGCACTCGAAATCAGTAGGGGCATAAGATGGAATTTTTAATAAGGCATTAGGATAACTGGACAGTCATATGAAAAGAGGTAAAATGAGATCAATACCTCATACCATGCAACAGGATAAATTCCAAGTGGATCAAATATTTAAACTTTAAAAAATGCAACCACGTAAGTAAAAAAATAAAATGGGTGGATTCATGTGTAACTTTAGAGTGGGAAAACTTTCCTAACTATTACATAACATCCAGAAACAATAAAGGAAACTGGATTACTTTAAAAATAACTTTTGCATAAAAAAATTTATAGACCAAAAGAAGAAAAAAAAGACAAAATGGAAAACTGGATTTACATGGTCAAGTAATAAATGCCCCTGGATTTAGTGACAAGAGAGCCATTAGTGGCCAGAAGGGCCATTCTAGGGGCATTCTGAAGGTGGAATCCTGATTAGAATGGGTTGAAGATGAATGGGAAGTGAGGAAGTGGAGATAGTGTCCACAATCCCTCTGAGAAATTCGGCTCTAAAGAAGGGGAGAAGAAAGAGCAGAGATGGAGCGGGAAAGGAGGGAAAAGACGGATTGAGAATGACGAGACAAGTCACATAAGAAGTTTCAAGTCAAATTAGAGAAAACTCTTCTTACCTTAGTGGAGTTTCGAGAAATTATAAAAATTATCCATGCAGCTACTTAAAAAAACATCAACATCAGCAGTTTTTGAAACACATTTGAGAATAATTGATGAGTGCCCTAGGAGAGATGACACAAGAGAAGGAGTTGTGTAAGAAGTGAATCTGTACTCATTGTTCTACTTTTACCTGTAATTTGCCTGAGACATCGTTCCTCTTCTGTGAACTACTTTCTTCCTTCTTTTTCATAACCGACAACTCATACCCCTAACTTTTTCACCTACCCGTTAGCTACTCATCTAAGTTTTAATGAGAATTATCGCTCCCCTACTCCATCACCCTAAAATGGGAGTCGGATGTTCCTCATCTATTCTCACACTGCACTCTATTTTCTCAGTTAGAGCACTTACCACAATTACAATGAGAAGCAAAAAATTAATTCATCAGCCAGTCTTTTGAGAGAAGACAGATTGGCTGATGGGTAAAAAGAATATGCTTATGTTATAAAAAATAATCCACAAAATGTCCTTAAAGAAAGTTGGTCATGTTAACTGGGTGGGGAGGTGGGGCTGGTAGCTTTTGTTTTGCTGAGCACCAAGTATGAAATTTGGAAGTAGAAACTCGAAGACTGAAGTACTCTGCATAATAAAGAAGATATGAC
>NW_006436289.1:3441944-3450272 GCF_000325575.1 Pteropus alecto | reverse complement strand
GCTGGTGAAGGGGAGAAGGAGTGATGGAGAGAAAGGGAGAAGGAGAGAGAGAAGCTCCTTTCCGTATCAGGTTACAGAAATCAGATTACATATGTTTTAAATAGCTTATTTTGGGGTGTCAGATATAAACTCCTCCTCTTTGCCCCTTACCAAATTTTTGATGAAATCTAGATTGTGTGAAACACTTTTACGTGAATGGAGTCCTATGATAGAACCCAAAGAGGTTCTGTGTTTGAATCCGGTTGGTGCAAAGCAAAAACAGGAACTGCACATGGAAAACAGAAGCTAGACAACAAAGGGTCAGCTTAGATCTGGTTAACATTTGGAGAGTCCAAGATGGAATTATTTTAAACAACATCCAGTACACAGCCACAACTCATATTAAAATACTACCTTAGGACTGAACTGTGACTTCCCAGTTACTGAAATGTGATGTGGGGAACCTATAGGGTTGTTCAGTTCCGGGTCCAGATTGCTGTGGGGACAAAAATGAATGCAGGGGAGAGGACAAGGTGACAGTTTTAATCTGTGTCACCCACTTTGTTGCAATAGTTTATTTACTTCCTGATCACCAAAGACTGTCAATTACTAAAGAACTGGAATAATGTTTATCTCACCATTGTATGCCCAGTGCCTAGCATAGTGTCAGATAAACACGTTAGTTGAATGAATAATTTAAAAACTAAATCCTGATTCTCAGAAAAATTTCAACTTCTATCCACTGAAATTCTGTATTTTTTTTTAAGAGTATACAAGCAGCATGTTTAACGGGGCAAAAAGAGGCAACAGGATGCTCTGAGTCGTCCCCTACCACCATCACCACCACTCTAGAGATTAACCCAGGTCTTCTTGCTTTTAAGTGAATTTTGTAGCATGTGAGTTACAATATGTGGTCTGATTATTTTCTCCTTACCTAGAAAGCAGTGAGTATAGAAAAGTTTCAGCAATCTTAAAAAAAATTCTTATTATAATGGCATTTATAAATCGTAAACTCTCAACCTCCTGTTTATAGATCTTCAAGCTTATTCTGTTCATTTTATATTTAAAAAAATATTGAGTACTTACCAAATAAGTGTCAGGTACCATGGAAAGTACTGGAGATAGAGAATCAACAAAATAAACATTTATGAAGTTTAGAATAGAGCAGTAGAAATACCAATAAACATTCTTCAATGCTCTTGAGTCTTTGCCTGAAATTCTCATCACTTCTTCCCTCTCTGCACATTGATAACCCCCAATCCCCACCATGCTCCCTGGTAAACTTGGAAAATTCCTATTCCTTGTTCGAGTTTGAGCTCCGCTACCAATTGCTCCTTCCTCAATAGTTTTGTTAATAATTTATCTCTCTGTGGTCCCATAGCCCATTATGCCTACCTTTGTTATTGAAGGGTGTGCTACCTCAAAATATGCCTCTTTGGCATTAAGATTATCTTGAGCTGATTATCTTGAGAAACTGCAGACACAGGAGAAGCTCTGAAAACAGTAGAACTTACCCTTTTGTAAGGGAAATTTCCATTAGGAAGGGAGCCTGTATCAGGAAGAGAGCTATTATCTGAGATCACTTTCTCATATAAGAGACTTATCTGCATGGCAGGGCAAACTTTGTTTACCATATATTTCCTTATGTCAACTTTTTGTGAATTGCCTTCTCCCCAATTTGAAGCTCTAGACTCTTATCCTTTCCCTAACTCAGGATTGTATATAAGCCTCAATTCCCTGGCTGTGTTTTGAGTCTCATATCTTTGTGGGGCTCCTGTCTATACATAATTAAAATCATTTTCCCCCTCCTGTTGTCTTTTTGTTATAGAAGGGTCTTAGCCAAGGACCTAGAAGGGTAGAGGAAAAATTATTTTTTCTCCCATGCCATTTGGCAACTATTAAGGGACCTGCTGAGACACTACTTGCTCTGGAGCCTGCAGATGGGATTCTGGAAAACTGGCAGAAGCCAGTGAAGGGTAAGAAGGTAAGAATTCTTACCAAAGTCTACTCTCCCAGGTCTCTGTCCTAGTACCTAGTTGAGAGAGGAAGGCAAAAATGTTGTCCTTTCCTTTCCAAATTCAGATTAGCAGGAGAAAAACATTTGTAAGACCTTGTTCTTTGGACTCTGGTTAAACTTTAGTTTGGGGTACTCATCGTTTATTGATTGATTCTTTCACTCCCAAGTTATTATTTTTCTGTTTGTCTTATTGTATGTTCTGAGAACCTGGCTTGGCTTTCTGCCTGCCCAGAGCATGCGAGATGTCAGTTTTGCATGTGCATGCAGCTCAACTTTCAGGTTGGGGTCCCCCAGAATGTAGCTGGATAGAAATGTGTGTTGCATGCCATTTGTAGTTAATGTCTTATCAACTGTTGCCAGCTTTTAAGGGAATTTTCTGTCTTTCTTTCTTTTGATTGTCTTTGGGAATAGTTCTGGATTTTGGGGGACTGTATTTTTATACACTCTTTGGGAATGCCTCTTGCATCAATGTTTAAGTCACAAAAGGCTTACTGCTTTTGGTTGAGTCATTTGAGCTATGCTTTTGGTTTAAAAGAAAAAGGGAGGAAAGGAGTTCAATACTACCAAGAGTATTTACTGTTTGTCCTTGATGAAACTTAAAATATTTGAAAAGATTTACTTTTTAGGAGCTCTATGGCCAGAAGTTGGCCAAATTGGAGGCTGATATTCAGAGCATGATAGGAACATTTTTTTTAAAGGCCTTCTCTCCTAGGATAAAAAAAAAATGTACTCATAGAAGAATACATCCTGAAGACTTTGTCGAGGTATTTATTAAAATGTTCCAAAGACACATAGGAACATAGGAATCTTTTAATTTCCATCCTAGTTGGAAATCTTCTCCTTGATATGAAGAAGCAAATTGAAGAAAATGTCTTTGGATGGTCAGGTCAGCCCCTTGATATAATTCAGCCTAAACCCAATTTTATTTTAGGAATTAAAAGCAACTGTCTTTATCTTACAAATTGAGTCTTTGCAAATTGAGCTCAGATGGTGGTTAGCATTTTTTTTTAGCAATAAAGTGTGTTTAAATTAATGTCTGTACACTGTGTTTTTTTTTTAAGACATAATGCTACTGCACACACAATAGACTACAATAATAGTATAAACGTAACTTTTATGTTCATTGGGAAACCAGATAATTCATGTGACTCACTTTATTGAGCTATTTGCTTTATTGCAGTGGTCTGGAACCAAACCCACAATATCTTCAAGGTATGCCTGTAATCCCAAATCTATGTCTCACCTAGATTCTACTTCTATATTTGAGCCCTGTATATGCAAATATCTTCAGGATGTCTCCATTTGGACATCCTTGCCTTTACCAGCAGAGGTGTGCTGGCTCATACTAGTTTATGAGAGCCTCTTGTCCTCAACTCTTCCCAACTCATTGTCCTGTGACATCATCTTGGTAGCTTGAAAGTGGCCATGATGGACAGATAGATTTACATCATGGAAATGAGCAAATGTTGCAAACAGGTTTTTCTTTTTCCCCTGAGAGTGCAGGTTTACTAGTACATTACTACTCAGAGAAACCTCAAAGTCAACTTGTCCAAGTGGAACATTTTATATTCTGCTTCTTCCTCTCTCTTTCTCTTTTTATGAATGGTATCACTCATCAGAAACATGGCCACTGTCTTTAACTTATTTGACTCCCTTATACTTATATCCAATAATCCTCAGACATGGTTGAGTCAATGTGTATAGACTACTAATTGTCTCTTTCATCACTAGATAGAAATGTAGCTGAGCACATGGAATAATGTTTATCATGAGGTTGTATGTCCAGTGCCTGTGAAGGAAGCCAGAATATGTCACCACAAAATATGCCTCCTTGACATAAAAATCATTTGAGCTGAATGCAATTTAGAAATAGGTAAATGCAGGTAAAGCTCCTTTATTAGAGATAGGCTCTTATCAGCCTAGCGATGGCACTAGAGGAATCTACCTAGCCTTACAACATGGACTAGCCCCTAGACTCCCTTGTCTTGTCAATTCTTCATAAATTTATTGCTTTTTTTATCTAAAAGGTATAAAAACTTCCTCATCTGGTTACTTCTTTGGGTTTTCATTCTCTTGTGAAGGCTCCCGTATACATGTAAAAATTCAATAAAATTTGTATTATTTTCTTTTGTCACTCTGTCTTTCAGTTTAATTTTCAGGCCCAGTCAGGAACCCAAAGGGAGTAGAGGAAAACTTTTTGACAAACACAATATTTGTGTTTCCCAGACTCCATTGTGTTTTGGTGTGGCCATAGGACTGAGTTCTCTAGAGTGGAACGTAGACAGAGGTGATGTGTGCCATATCCCGACCTTTCCCTTAAGTCTATGCTATACCTCCTCCATGCTCTCTTTTCTCTTTCTATTTAGTGCAAATCATGTAAGGCAGCAACCTAGCTTTGACCTTGGAGGTGATGACAATTAGTTAATACATAGGGTTCTTAAAACTTCTCTGTAACCTGGGCCCCTTTGGCAGTCTGAAGAAGCCCTTACACTTCTCCAAATAATTTGTTTTTAAATACATAAAAGAAATAGAATTATAACAAAAAATAATTATGTTGAAGTGCGGTTATCAACATTTTAAATAACTTATTTGTTGCATAGCTGTATAGCAAATTCTTTATTAACATACTAAATTAGATTTAGCAGCCAGGTTTAACATTTTATCATTTTAAAGTGATATTAAACATGAACAATATTTCCAGATTCTGTAAAAACTGTATTGTGATTTCAAGTCTTACATTTAAATCTTTAATCCATTTTGGGTCTTCTCCAAAGAGGAAATACAGATGGCTAACAGACATATGAAAAGATGCTCAAGGTCACTAGTCATCAGAGAAATGCAAATTAAAACCATAATGAGATACCACCTCACATCTGTCAGAATGACTATCATCAATAAATCAAAAAACGGCAAGTGTTGGTGAGGATGTGGAAAAAAAGAAACCCTCATACATTGTTGGTGAAATCGCAAATTGGTACTGCCGCCATGGAAAACAGTATGGAGGTTATTCAAAAAATTAAAAATGGACATGCCTTTTGACCGAGAAATTGCACTTCTGGGTATTTATCCAAAGAAAACCAAAACAATAATTCGTAAAGATCTATGCACTCCAATATTCATGGCAACACAATTTACAATAGCCAAAATATGAAAGCAACCTAAATGCCCATCGACAGATGATTAGATAAAGAAATTATAGTTCATATATACAATGGAATATTACTCAGCCATTAAAAAAATGAAATCCTATAATTTGCAATGACATGGATTGACCTAAAGGTTATTATGCTGAGTGAAATAAGTCAGACAGAGAAAGATAAATACCATATGATTTCACTTATATGTGGTATCTAAGGAACAAAAAGAACAAACTAATCAAAAACTGACTCACAAATATAGTGGACAATTCGGTGATGGACAGAGGGGAGGGGATTAGGAGGCTGGAAGAATGGGGTGAAGGGTTAAAGAAGTACAAATTAGTAGATGATAGTTGGCCATGGGGAGCATGGCAGAGAGAATGCAGTTAGCATTAATATGATGGTTAAGTGGAAGGCCAGGGGAGGGAGGGAGCGATTGGGGGGATCATTTTATGAACATTATAGATGTCTAACCAATGTACTGTATACTTGAAACTAATTTAAATAAATTTATTAAAAAACCTGTATTGTGGTATAAAAATATCTGATTTCAATTGGTGACTGAGTCACAAGTACTGTTAATGCTACTGTGATTTGTTGTCATTATTCATAATTGAAGAGATTACTAAACTTCATTTAGAAGCTAGTGAAAATAAAGACGTAATTTTTCCCATTCAAGTTCAGACTTCCTAAATTCTGTTCATAGTCCCATATGGGGTCATGGTCCATTGACTCCAATTTAAACTTTATGGAGGTATAATTCATATACAATGAGTACATGCATTTAAAGGCAATTTTGTATGTATTAACGAATGTATACACCTGTATAGTATCAATATATAGAATATTACCACTACTCCAAAAGGTTTCCTTTTGCCATTTCTTAGTCAATTCTTTTCCCTACTGTGCTTTATTACTTTTATGTATAGTGTTTTGGTATCAGCACACATCCCAAACAAAGATGACTAGAAGAGCCTGTGTTGGCAGCTTTGATTTGTTTCCATTGTTAATTTAAATATTTCACCATATTTGATTAAATGTCTGATGTTTGAGGTATATTTGCTTTTAAAATGTCTTCTATTGGATTAAGAAAGCTCTTTTCTGAAAATCAGTTTGCTAAGTGTTTTTCATCATTAATGGGAGTTGAGATATTGTGAAAGGCTTTTTCTGATCTATTGAGGTGGTTATATAATTTTTCTCTTTTTAAATGTTTTCTAAAGCTAAACCACTCTCCCTTACTGGCTTAAACCCAACTGGGTTATAATACATATTGCATTTTTATATATAACTCTTTTGTACATGAGAGTACAAATGAATATAATTATTTTTAAAGCAATATGGTAGCAGGTTTTTTCTTTTTTTCAATTCCGTACTTATGTACTAAGTCCAAGTAATCCAAATTGGGTTATATCACAGAGAACTTCTCAGTCAAGTCCATAAATAATCACACACAAAATTTTATGGTAGTTGCTTGTATATCCATGTGTATAGTTACAGGGAATTAAATAGACTTTAATATGTATTACTATGAAATGGTTAAGAAAAATGTAGTGAATGTGTAATGTGGGACACTATACAACAATTGTAAAAGGAAGAAACTTACTAGATTTACATACAACATGGAGGGCTCTTAAAAATAGGGCTAAATGAAGAAAATATTACAATGAGATACCACCTCACACTCGTTAGAATGGCGTCATCAATAGGACAAGTAATAACAAGTATTGGAGAGGTTATGGGGGAAAAGGAACCCCGTGTACTGCTGGTGAGAATGTAAATTGGTATGGCCACTATGGAAAACAGCATGGAGGTTCCTCAGAATTCAGAATAGAATTACCATATGACCCAGCCATCCCTCTTTTGGGCATCTACCCTCCAAATTTGAAAACATCCATAAAGATATGTGCACTCCAATGTTCATAGCAGCATTATTCATGGTGGCCAAGACATGAAAACAACTGAAGTGACCTTTGATAGATGATTGGATAAAAAAGATGTGGTGCATATATACAATAGAATATTATTCAGCTACAAGAAAAGATGAAATACTGCCATTTGCGACAACAAAGATGGATCTTGGGATAATCATGCTAAACGTAGTAATTCGGATGGAAAGGACTGAGAACCATATGATTTCACTAATATGTGGGATGTAAAACCAAAAGCAACAAACGAACAAGACAAACAGACAGAGACTCATGGACACAGACAACAGTTTAGTGGTTACCAGAAGGAAAGTGGGGGAGGTGGGAGGTAGATAAAGGTAAAGGGGATCAAATATATGGTGATGGAAGGAAATTTAACTTTGGGTGGGGAACACAATACAGTATACATATGATGTATTATTGAATTGTCCACTTGAAACCTATGTAATTTTATTAACCAATGTCACCCAATAAGTTTAATTTTAAACATTTAATCTGGAAAGAAAAAGAAATATTACAACTCTTCATCACAAAAGTCTATGTAAATTAAAAACATACACACAAAATGCAATACAAGGATATACACATATTCAAAGACACAAACTTTAAAACATTTTCTGCTCTTCTGACTTTGTTTATGATACATCCTGCTGTCCACCTGGGGTGGCTTGCCCCTGTACCAAACTCTATAGTCAGTCAGTCTCCAATTTAGAAACATTTTCTTTATAGAAACGTTTTCAGAATAACTCTAGACTACATTGATCTCTCCTATACTCTGAATTTCTGTGACATTTTATGCATTTCCCACCCAGACAATGTCACATATGAAACAAGACAAAAATATTTTCAGGTGTAAGCAGGTATTTTTGATATACTTATTTATAAAATTATTTTTTATTTTCAATTACAGTTGATATTCAATGTTATTTTATATTAGTTTCAGGTGTACCGCATAGTGCTTAGACATTTATATAATTTATGAAGTGATCCCCTGATAAGTCTAGTATGCACCTGGCACCACACATAGTTATTAAAATATTATTGCTATATTCCCTAGTATATTTTGTCACGCACAAGTTTTCTGATTTTTTGTGTAGTCAGTTTTATCAATATTTTCTTTTATTGCTGAATTTTGAGTTGTAAATAGGAAAGTTTCCCTCGTTGCCAGAATGTAAAGGAATTCATTCAGGTTTTCTTCTAGTTCTTCAGTTGTTTTCCCTTTCATGTAGGTCTCTGATCCATTTGAAATTTATCCTGGTGTTATCTTTTA
>NW_006436289.1:3424434-3440401 GCF_000325575.1 Pteropus alecto | reverse complement strand
TAAGGTTATAATCTTTGCATACAAACCAAACTTATTCCTAGGACATTTCATCCTACCCAGAGCTTCATCTGCCTCCAAGGCACCATTTTCCTGTGTCTAGACATTCCCTGAGGACACCCTTCTGGTCTGGTAACTCACCTTTCAGGTGATAGATACAGAATGGAGTTGTCCTAGACTTGATTCTTGATCCAGGAATATAGTCTGGGTAGAAGAAACTGATAGATGATAGCAAAATTAATTAGTATTATGCTATTCCAAGCTTTCTTTATTTTATATTAAAATAGATATTCCAATATCTCCTCTGTTTATATTTACTATCCCATTCCTTGGCTTTTATCCTTTTTGTGTCATTATGTTTTAGAAGTTAGCTGTTAAGATTTTGAACAGCTTAAAGAGGGATTTTATTTTTTAATTTTAATTTATAAGTCACATTCAACAGAATTTGATCCATTTAAAATTATTGCCATTACTGAAATGTATGAATTTATTTCACCATGTTACTTTGTTTGCTTTATATTTATCATGTTCTTCTTTCCCCTTTTCCTTGTACTTCTACTCAAATGATTACTTTAAAAAAAAACAAATTATATTTTCGAGCAATTTTAGGTTCGCAAGAACTGAGTAGAAAGTAGCAAGATTTCTCATATTCCCTGTGCCCCTACATGTCCAACTATCGACATCATGGACCAGAGTAGTACATTTGTTATAACTGACAAGCCTATACTGACATAGCATTATCACCCAAAGTCCACAGTTTACATTAGGGTTCATGCTGGGTGTTGTACATTCTATAGATTTGGACAAATGTATAATTACATCTACATACCATTATACTATCATATAAAATACTTTCACCGCCCTAAAAATCCTCTGAGCTCCAACTATTCATCCCTCCCTTCTTCCTAATTACTGATAACCACTGATCTTTTTACTGTCTCCATAGTTATGCCTTGTCCAGAATGTCATATAGTTGTAATCATTTAGTATTTAGTCTTTTCAGATTGACTTCTTTCACTTAGTGATATGTATTTAAGTTTCCTCCATGTTTTGTCATGACTTGATACTTCGTTTCTTTTTAGCTCAAATAATATTCTATTGTCTGGATATACTACAGTTTATTTATTCATTCACCTACTGACATCTTGGTTGCTTCTAAATGTTGGCAATTATAAATAAAGCTGCTATAAACATCCATGTGTAGATTTTTGTGTGGAAGTAAGTTTTCAAATCATTTGGGTAAATACCAAGTGCTGGGTCATATATGGTAAGAGTTATGTTTAGTTTTGTAAGAAATTACCAAAGTGTTTTCCACAGTGACTATACTGTTTTGCATCCCCACCAGCAATGAATGAAAGTTCTTGTTTATTCCAAATCCTCCTTAGATTTGGTGTTGTCAGTGTTTGGGATTTTGGCCATTCTCATAGGTGTGTTGTGGTATCTCGTTTTAATTTTCAGTTTCTTAATGAAATATGATGTTGATTGAACATCTTTTCACATATATAATTGACATCTATATATTTTCTTTCGTAAGGTATATGTTCAGATCTTTTGCCCATTTTTAAATTAGGTTGTTTGTTTTCTTATTGTTGACTTTTAAGAATTATTTGTATCTTTTGAATAAGTGTTTTATCAGAGATGTCTTTTGCAAATGTTTTCTCCTAGTCTGCGACTTTCTTTTCATTTTCTTGATGATTTCATTTTTATTCTCCTTTTCCCCTTTATAGTTTTAAAATTATATATATATGTATATATGTATGTATGTATACATATATATATCTTAGAATTTTGAAAATTTTAATATACATACTTAAGTATACTTAAATTTTAGCAGTTAGGATGGTGGAGTAGGTAAACGCTGTGCTTGCTTCCTCTCACAACCACATCAAAATTACAACTAAACTACAGAACAGTTATCATTGGGAATCGTCTGAAGTCTAGCTGAACAGAAGTCCTACAACTGGGGACACACAGAAGAGGACACCTCAAGACTGGTAGGAGGGGCAGAGATGCAAAACGGGCTGGTCCTGTACCTGCAAGTGGCGGTTGAGAATTGGAGAAATATCTTGGCTGTGGAGATCCCCCTAGAAGAGTGAGGGGTCCTGGCCCCATACTGGGCTCTCCAGCCCAGGCTTCCAGTGCCAGGAAGAGAAGTCCCCACAACTTCTGGCTGTGATAACCAGCAGAGATGTGGCTGAGTGAGATGAAGGGCCTCTGGAGTGGCAGATGTTCCTCTTAAGGGGCCGTATGCAGACTTACTTGTTGATGAACTCAGTTGGTCTGAGCTCCAGCTGTGAGGCAGTAGCTCAAAATGTGCCAGGGACAAATGGGGAGGAGCTGGGTTGTCTGGCTTCAGGGTGAGGGCTGGTGTGGGGAGGAGGGGCGGGCAGCTTTCTCCCAGACAGAGTTGCTGGCAGAGGGCGTTGTAGGCAGCCGAATGGGAAAACAAACATGTTCCACACGAAAGAACAGAACAATATTCCAGAAAAAGAACTAAACAAAATGGAGATGAGCAACCTACTAGATGTAGAATTCAAAACACTTGTTATAAGGATGTTCAATGAACTAAGGGGAAGAGTAGAGGAACTCGGTGAGAACTTTAACAAGATAGAAAACATAAAAGATATGGAGACCACCTGGGTGTCCATTGGGGGTGGGGGATGAATGGATAGAGAACAGGCGGTACCTATATATAATGGAATATTACTAGGCCATAAAAAAGAATGAGATCTAGCCATCTGCGATGGCATGGATAGACCCGAAAGATATTGTGCTGAGTAGAGTAGGTCAGACAGAGAAAGACAAGTGCCATGTGAGTTCACTTATGTGTGGAATATAAAGAACAAAATAAATGAACAAGCAGAACAGAAACAAGCTCATAGATACAGAAAACATTATGATGGTTGTCAGATGGGAGGGGATTTTGGGAATGGGTGAAGAAGGGGAGGGAATTAAGAGGTACAAATTGGTAGTTACAGAATAGTCATGGTGTAAAGTATAGCATGAGGAATATAGTCGATACTATTGTAATAACTATGTATGGTATCAGATGAGTACTAGATTTATTGGGGGTGATGACTTCATAAGTTATATAAATGTCTAATCATTATGTTATACTCCTGAAACTAATATAATATTGTAGGTCAACTGTAATTGAAAAGATAAAAGTTATTAAATTTTTTATAAAGGAAAGTTGTACTATTAATTTCTCACTTTATAGATGAGTAACTTCTGCCTTATGAAGTTAAGACCTTGTCCTAGATTCAGAGCCAGTCTATTGAGAACTTTTGTTTCTCAGGTATTATATACCAAGCAGGCTCTAATTATAAAAGATAAACAAGTGATTAACAGTATAAAGAGATAACAAGAGATTAACAGTATAAAGTAGGAAGCTGATAAACAGAAAAAACTGTAGAATTTATTCAAAATGGTGGACTTGGCACATGCTACAACCTTCCCTCTCAAATAAGTCCACAGAAATGACTGGCAGGAGGTTTATAAAACTTCATTACCATGCTAGAAGAGATGAGTTTTCTTCAACAGAACAGAGTATGTGAGAAAATCCTAGAAGACTGAAATAAAAAAAGAGATTGGATTAAAGTATGAAACTATAGTCCAAAATGAATTAAGGAGTGGACTGCCACAAAAGTTTCATTTACCAGGATTAGGAGGGAGCCCTGGAATGATTGACAGAGAAGCCAGGAGGTATGACCTCTCCATACCTCATATGAAAGCACTGAAAGTATGTTCTTGGATTGGGAATACAAAGCAGTGTCATGTATAACACTTAAGAAGGAAAGGAAGTCTGGACACCTGAAAGACTAATTTTGGCACACAGCACCAGGCAATATTTCTAACAATTCTCCCAGAAAAAGTGCAGTAAACAGAGATAACATTTACAGAAAGACTAGTAGAGAATTTCAAATTCAAAAATGAACACAGCCAAAGATTACTGCTCATTTGGAAAAGGCTAATATTTGAAAGAAAGGCATCAAGCATAACAATCAGAATTCCTATATAACACAGCAAGTTATATAGGAATTTAAAATAAATATAATTAATTTCCAAAGTGACATGAGAAGGTGTTGCAGCCATACTTAGATTTATCTAGATGTTCATTAAGCTAAACATGTGATAAAACCTTGAAGGACACGCTGAAAATCAAAATGAAAATAATAGACTGGTGAGGTAAAATATTAACTCAAGTATTCCTCCAGAATATTGAATAAAAGGAAAATGAGATCATAATTATGAAAGGAGAGTTAACAGATATCAGATTTGAAAGGTTATGATCCATTAAAAATGCCAAGCAAGATGAAAATAAAAAGAACTGCATAAATTTCATACCAAGGATGAAAAGAAAATCTTAAAACGTTCCAGAATATTAACTTTGATATCTGATATTTCGCCAGCCACATTAGATGCAAGAAGAAAATGGAACCGTGTCTTTAAAGCTATAACAAAAATATTTTTCATCTTATAATTCTATACCAATAAACTTAACTGTTTGTGAAGGCAAAACAAAACATATTCAATCTCATATTGGTCTTTTCTGAAAGAATTACTAAAGAATTTATGATAACAAAATGAAAAATCAATCCAGTAGATAGGAGTGGATTTTAGAAGCAATATTGGTTAAAGAAATCAGGGAAACAAACAATATTGTTATAATTGTGAATGAAAGAATACATAAAACTTACTTAAGCACAAATATTAGCAGTACAACTGGTGATGATAGTAGCTGATGATAATTGTTGAGCTTAATCTAATTGCAAGATGCTGCTTAAATGTTATACATGTATTAATTTATTTAATCCTCATAACAACTCTATGAGCTATATACCTGGAAACTGATGATACTAAGGTACAGAGAACTTTTTTTTTTTTATATGCATGAACAATGCCCAGCATTTGGTAAGCATGTAAAAATCATTTGTTTAAGGAATAGATGCTATTAGGCAATTACAATAATATTGATAATTAGGGGAATTTTTAAAAGTTGAAATAAATACTAGATAAAACAATAAAATATAATATAGGTGCAGATAAAGGCAGCTAAGTGTTTCTTCTTTGCATGGAAGAGGAGCCGAAGATACAGAATGATTTTAAGTATTCTTTTAAAAAAATTTTTTATGTTTTAATTTTTTTCATTTATAGTTGACATACAATATTGAAGAAGGGCCTGGTGGGGACCCCAAAGTGGAGGCCTCACAGCGACCAAAGCCTCACCTTTTCTTACCCTTTAGTTTAACAATAGATTGTCCCCTATTGCTTGACCCAGAGCTTGGAATGTCCCCTGCCATAGAAAGTTGCCCCGAAAATTGTGATTGCCCTTATGTTTACTGATCACAATCTTTATGGTCTAGCATTCTTTCCAGACTACTCTGATCTTTGTCCCTGGGTTGCTAACGCCAGCAGAGGACCATGTTGACAGAGAGAAGGCTCCATAAAGCACAACAGGCCCCCTACACTCAAACCATCTTGCAGCCTCTGGAATACTGCCTGGATTTTCCCTTAAATACTCTAAGCTGGACTGAGACAATAAGGCAGTTTTTGAAGGTGTTAACCTGCTGCCTTCTCAGATCACTGGTGATCTGACAATAAATGCTTATTCTAAATAGCTCAATTCCTGTGTCGGTCTATTGGTTGAGTGGCCCAAGGCCACATGAGCCCCAAACTAGGTTATCCTCTAGTTACAATATTATATTAGTTTCAAGTGTACAATACAGTAATTAGATATTTATATAACTTATGAAGTGATCACCCTGATAAATCCAGTACCCATCTGATACCATACATAGTTATCACAATATTACTGATTATATTCCTCATGCTACACTCTACTTCCTCATGACTATTTTGTAACTACTAATTTTGTAACTACTAATTCTTAATCCTTTTCCCCCTTCTCCCATCCTCCCCAATCTGACAACCATCAAAATGCTCTCTGTATCTATGAGCTTGTTTCTGTTGTTTGTTTGTTTATCCTGTTCTCTAGATTCCACATATCGCATTTGTCTTTCTTTGACTTATTCCACTTAGCACAATACCCTCTAGGTCCATCCATGTTGCTGCTGATTGCAAGATTTCATTCCTTTCATGGCTGAGTAATATTCCATTGTATATATGTACCACCTCTTCTTTATCCATTCATCCATTGATGGATAAAGGTAGCCTCCATATCTTGGCTATTGTAAATAATGCTGCAATGAACATATGGATGTCTCTTCAAAGTCTTGTTTTGGTTTCTTCTGAGAAATACTCAAAAGTGGAGTTACTGGGTCCTTCTTTGTCTTTTGTTTTAAAGTCTATTTTGTCTGGTCTAAGTATTGCTACCCCAGCTTTTTTATTGTTTATTTCCATTTTCACGAAACATCTTTTTTCAGCCCTTTACTTTTAGTCTGTGTGTGCCTTTTGATTTGAAGTGAGTCTCTTATAGGCAGCGTATGTAAGGGTCTTGTTTTCTTATCCATTCAACCACCCTATCTTTTGACTGAAGCATTTCATCCATTTATATTTAAAGTAATTATTGCTAGATATGTGGTTATTGCCATTTTATTATTCAAATTTTTAATCATTTTTTTCCCTTCTCCTTCTTAAAAAAGTCCCTCTAACATTCTGTTAATATTGGCTTGGTGGTGATGAACTCCTTTAGCTTACCTGAGAAGCTTTTTATCTGTCCTTGGAGTCTAAATGATACTCTGCTGGGTAGAGTAATCTTGGTTGTAGATCCTGGCTTTACATCACTTTGACTATCTCCATCAAGCCTTCTGGCCTAGGGTTCATCTTATTTGGGACTCTCTGTGCTTCTTGGGCTTGGATGTCTATTTTTTTCACTAGGTTAGGGAATTTTTCAGACATTATTTTTTGAAATTGGTTTTCAATTCCTTGCTCTTTTCCTTCTGGTACCCCTATGATGGGAATGTTGGTATACTTGATGTTGTCCCAGAACTACTTAAACTAGCCTCATATTTTTGGATTCTTTTTTCTTGTTGCTGTTCTGATTGGGTGTTTTCTGCTACCTTATCTTCTAAATCACTGATTCGATCCCCTGTTTCATGTGATCTACTGTTGATTCCCTCTAATTTAGTCTTTATTTCAGTTATTGTATTCTTCATTTTCTGTTTTTTTTTTTGTATTTTCTATCTCCATTTTTATGTTTCCTATCTCTTTGTTGAAATTCTCATTGAGATAATTGAACATCCTTATAACCAGTGTTTTGAATTCGGCATCTGGTAGATTGCTTGTCTCCACTTTGTTCTGTTCTTTCATTTGAGACATATTTCTTTGTCTCCCTATTTTGGCTGCCTCCCTGTGTTTGTTTCTATGTACTGGTAGAGTTGCTATGTCTCCCAGTCTTAGTAAAGTAGCCTTATGTAATAGATGCCCTGTGGGACCCAGTGGTACATTCTCCCTTGTCACTTGAGCCAGGTGCTCCAGGTGTGTCTATGTAATGGTTGTGTGTGCTCTCATGTTGTAGTTGAGCATTGGTTGCTGTTTGCTCATCAATGGGAGGGATTGATCCTTGGGCTGATTGGTTGGGAGGACTGGCCTTGACTGCAGTGGAGGAGCTGTTGTGCAGGGGCTGACCCTATTGAGCAGGATTCATTTAGCAGGGCTATGGTACCTGTCCACTCTGTCCTTTGGGTGTGTCTTCTGTGGAGGTAGTTGGGTGGTGCTCTGGTGTGGTCTAAAACTGGTTGCTGGGTGTGTTGATGCTGGGACTTACTGGGAGGGGCTCTGTTGCAGGCCAAGGTCAGCTGCTGCCTGTGCCCTGCATGAGGCCACTTGGTATGAGCTACAAAGTGATGCAGATGGTTGCCACTCGTGCTGGGTTTGGAAGTGTCTAGGAGAGGCTAAGCTGAAAACTGAGGTCAGCTGCCACTATTAGTAGGTTTGGGGCTGCTTAGCAAGACATACAGGGCACATCAAGGCCAGATACTGCTTGCTTGGGGTTAATACAACCTTCTTAAGGTTCGCGAGGATTAAGTGTGAAAAGATATATGCAGGTAGTTAATAGTTCCTTTAATCTGTTTCTTTCACTCTGTTTCAGGAGAAACTGTAAAGTCAGTCAGCCTTCGTAGAAACTCTTTGTGTCCGTCTTTACTCATCTCAGTAAGATTCATTCAAAAGATAAAAATACTATTATTTCAACTATTTTCCATCAGGCTATCCAGAAAGTTCTCTTTTGCATCAAACGCAAATCCTGCATTGTTTACTTTGGCTAATTTCCTATGGTTTATAATGACTGTCACAACTGCATCTGTAATCTTTCTTATTCACAAGCAAGTTGACTTTACAGATATGCATTATCCACAATTCATCTGGTTGTAGTTTCCAATTTGTGCTAGTGGTTTCCATGCGAGCTAAATAAAAAAGGAAACTTAATGACTCATCTAGGGGTTCAAATAAGGTAATCAAACTCCCTAAGCTTCTAGGATCTACTGTTTTTCTTTTCTTGGCTCCATTTTCAGGCTGATACTTTTCATTCTGTAGTCCCAACAAGCATATACCATATATGGTCTTTAGTGTCCAAGATCTCACCCATACCCGTTCAGAATTTATATTAAGTCACTGAAAGAAATAAAAACAACAATTCCAATGACTGTGGTAGGACCAATCACTTATATGGGGGTAAAGTGCTTGATGGATGAGTAGGATCCAAAGAGAGGCAGAATCACATGGTTCATAGTCCTACTAGTAGGATGTAAAATGAAGCAGGTACAGTTATTCAGGAAAAGAGGGACCCTATTACTAGAAGTAAGAATATTGGTCAGGACAGAAAAAAATATGTTCAATACAAAAGGTAATGCAGATGAGGGCAGATAGGAGCATGAGCCATATTTTCTGTCATTAATGCTTTACCTGTCTCTAAGGCAGCCTTATCTGAAAATTTGTTCTCTCCCCACATGAGTCAAATAAGGTACTTATTTATCTGCTCATTCATTTATTTATTTAGTCCCAATCATTTATTGCATGCCTGCAGCTGCAAACTTGGAAATAACTGAGATTCCATATATAATCTTTCCACTCTGAAAGTCTCAGATTGTTTATGTGATAAAGGTATATTCCCTGCTCTCACGAAATATGTGATTTAGTTTTAGTGTTATCTATGTTATCAGACACACATAGAATTATTTCTAACATAATGTAACACTACAGTCATATGAAGATAGTGCATGAGTGCACAGAAGAGGAAGTAGTTGAGCATGCCTATAGGGAACTAGGACATGAAGAATGACTGAGGTCTCTTTAATTGGAGAAAGCTATGAAGGATGTTCTTTTCATTAAAAAGAAACAGTTTGGACAATGAATTGAAGGAAGGGATATGTAGTCATTATGATCCTTATCTAGGTCTGGAAGTGGAAAACCCATTAAAGGGCTACTCTTAGAGGCTAATTTAGTGTGAGATATGGAAGTTTAGGCAGTGCTGGTGGACCCCTGCTTTCATTTGTAAGTTATTTCTATACAAATTTGCCTTGGTTGGATTATAAATACTTCCTGGTCAGGGACCAAATATTATTCTTTGTTTTTCTAAGTGTTCCAAGCCATTTCTAGAAGGCACTTGTATTAGCATCATTGCCCATGTTCCGAAACAACAAATCTTTCCTGGCAACACAAAGAGTACAGCTAATAGCATATACCCATATTTCCCCTTTAAAGCTGCAGCCACCAATGGGTAATCATGAAAAACACAATCTCTGACCCTAAACTTTTCATTTCTGAGTCACATAATCGTAATATTTTGTGACACATCTCTTGGGCTTTGAGAATCTTGAAGCTTCTCTGTCATATCATGGATATATTCTCCTAAAAGAGAACATGTCTATACTACATGCCATGTCATTTTATACATAAAAATATCTCTAATGCCAAATAGGTAGCTATTAGCTACTATTGCTACAAATAGTTGTGTCATTAAAATTACAAGTGGTAATTTATAATAAACTAGAGGTTGGCTATCATCCAGAATGAGAGTATAGACAGAGCAAAGCATGTGGGTAGGACTGAACCCCAGGGTAATTCACATTCAGAGGCCAAGTAATAGAGGTGGAATTGACAAAGGAGAGTGGAAAAGAGTCTCTAGGAGGCAGAAGGAAAACACAGAAAGAGCCGTGTCACGTAAACAAAGGGTGTGAATAAAGAAGGCTTATTCAACTTGGTCAAATGCTACTGAGAGGCTGAGCTAGATGAAGATAGAGAAGTGTCCATTGGATCTGAACAATACAAAGCTGACCTTAACAGGAGCAATGTAGAACATAAGTCCAACCAGAATGTGCTGTAACAGAGAATAGGAGATAGTGAGGACAGTTAATATAGATTACATTTTCAAGAAGGATTTATACAAAGAGAAGATGTGTGACAGTATCTGAAGAAAAATGTAATATCAGGGGATGCTATTATTAGAGCTATTATTAGAACATAGTCTTGTTTCCTAAGGAAATGACCCAGTAAAAAGGAGTGGGTTTATGATTGTGTCATTTATTAATTTATTGCCCCTCAACTCCAAATTCACCTTTCAATATATTCTCTGCAATAATGGACAGAATTCCTTTAAGCATCTCTTCTGTACAGTGAGCACATTATTTAGCTTTCTCAGCAGAGAGCATTGGAGGGACATTATAGGAAGAAGGAACAACCCTGCTAATTCCTGTGGCTGAGTAGCGGGTCAGCATTTTGAGTATGGGGACATCTAGTGGAGCTCTTCTCCAGTCTTTTCCTCAGAACCAAGAAATCCTTCAGTGACCTTGCAGCTTGTCCTGGCCCAGGAATAACTTCCTTGGTCTTCATTACACAGAAAACAATGCCCTAGTGAAGGCCTCCTGCTTTCATGGGGCTGATTCCCTTTGTAAGTCCTCTGCAGAGCTCGCCGGTGTCCAAACCCTTACCCACTCTGCATGTCCACGCTCCTGATCACACCCACCCTGCCCGTACTGCAGAGGGTAGCTGTCTGCTGGCCCAGCAACTGCAGACCAGCTATGGCCTGGGTAGACCAGCCATCTTTTCTGCTATGCAGTGGACTAAACTACATCTTTCCCAACAAGGTCTGAACCCCACCTGGGGGAGGACCCCTTCCAAGTTGCTCTTTCCTTGGATACCTCCTCTCCACCCTAAGGGTACTATAAAGAGTTTCCTTATATCCTACAGTCACTTGTTTATCAGTTTAATAATTCTTTATATTATACTTTGCCAGTTTAGCCCACTGTGTGGTTTCTAACTCCTAATTGGATCCAGACTGATACAATGACAAGAGAGTTTATAACTTCAGGAATTTAGCACTAATGAGTACTTAGAATATATCACTTTTTAAAACACCCACCTTGGAAAAAACCTCATATTTATTTAAAAATATTTCTCATCTTCTCAGTTTCTTCTTAGTACTTTATATTCATTAACATCCTTGCCTCTTGATGATGGTTTCCCTTGGAAATATTTACCTCTGTTTCTTTTTGGAGTATTTATCCATGTTATCTCAGAATCCATTCTGTCCAAAAGGCTGTGCACCAGTCATTTTCACTTTTTCATCTTATTTGAAGACCACCTTGCACTTGCCATGTACATACTGGGTGATCATCTTGGACAGGAAATGACCATATCAAACAAGCGGACATGGCAACAATTATTTTTATGTTTATAATGATTCGATTTTTGGAAGAACCTATAAATTCTTCACGAATTTCCCCTAGAAAGCACTAACTTCTGAGAGCTATCATTCTGAATGTAATATCTTATCTGAGCTTATATTTTCTCTTCGGGCTCACATATTACAAACATATACTTTTTATCTTCTTTTCTTTAAAAAGATCTTAGTCACATTCTAATTTTAGTCTCTGTTCTAAAATTATAGTCCTCTGTGTCCCTTAAAAAAAATCTGCCCCTTTAGCAAGACCCCCAATGCACATTATCCATGCTTATCCCACTTGGAGAGTGGTAATGGAATGTCAGTTTATTGATAGAAGAAAACAGATGCTATTGCAAGCCTCCCCGGTTTTATAACTCTTGCTCATTCTGACCTTAGCAACTATAGCACTCAATGGTGATGTCTGGGTTAAGGTAACAAGTCCTTCCCTCCCTTCCATCCTCCCTCTTTCACTTTCTTTCTTCCTTTGTCCTACTTCCTCTCTCTCTGTCTGTCCTTCCCTCTCTCCTATTTTCCCTTCTTCCCTTCCTACCTCCCTCCCTCAAATGCCTTCCCATTGTAATTAGGATAAAATTCAAACTCTTTATCATAGGCTGTAATGCCCTAGTGATCTGGCCCCTGCCTTACTCTCTAACTTCTTCTCCCCTTTTATTTCCCTCATTGACAATATTTCAGGCATAATGGTCTTCTTCTTGTTCTTTAAATAAACCAAGCTCCATCATGTCTCAGGGGTTTGCACGTGCCATTTTTTTTCTCTAGGATCTTTGTCTGCACTTTTTAAAATTAATGCTTCCTTTCTATTATTTTGATCTCATTTGAAATGCCTTCTTCTCTAAGGTGCCTTCTCTAACTGCTCTAACTAGTCACCTCCATCATCACCATGCTGTCACTCTCCAGTATATCACCCTGTTATATACTTTGTTCTTACTACTTTAGCACTATGGAATTACTTCATATCTTATTTATTTATATTTTTCCTTTATTACCATGGAAATTCTTTGATGGCAGAGAATTTATGTGCTCTTTTGCTCACCGTATTCCTAAAGACTAGGATAGTTCCTGGCACATGATGGAGACTTAATAAATATTTTTGACCATTTGAGTATTCACTGGGCCCTTATTGTTCATGGGCATATAAGTAGAAAATTTAATATTCCTTGCCCAGAAGAAACTGGATAAATAGATTTAAGATGTTTCTATTATAATTGTTTTTTCCTAGATGCAGCAAGAGTAGATCAGAAGCCCAGTGGTATCTGGGGCATGGTTTAGAGGGAAAAATTAAGGAGGGATATGATATTGAATTGCTTTATAATAATTATATTGCCCTATCCAACTGAAATCTCCTCTCAGTCATTCTTTGATGGTAAAGTTGTGGGAAAGCCTATTAAAATGCAAGTGAGAGTGATTAAAATGTTAACCTACATGTATATATTATAAAAACCAATGTTGTTGATTATCTACATAATGGTTTTCAAATATGTTTTAAGCAGCAGAGCTTTTTTCAAACCAAAAGCCCTCTCAGAAGCCCTATATAGATAAAAATGGCTGATACTCTGGCTTGTGTGGCAGAATTCGTACCCTGATCCCCAGGCACCTCTCCTAACTTCTGTCCCTCCAGGCAGTACCGGAAATATCACCTATAGCACCCAGCACAGAGCAAGGTCTGAAAATCACAAAGCTTAGATTAACCATTTAGTTTGGGAAACTGAGGCTCAGAGAGCTGAAGTGACTTATCTAGTTATAAGATGACTGGCAATAAAAGGATGGAAACCCAGTTCATAGAATTCTAGTGCACTGTGCTTTCACCTGTGTTATCCTATATTTCTGAAGAATAAATTCTATTAAATCCAATTAGCTCCTAGAAGTGGGAGTTCTTATAGGGAGAGAAAAATCAGAGATTCTCAGTGCCCTGGAGGCCTTGCTTGGAATTTTGCTGCTCCTCAAGGACTGTGGACCTGGAGAATAACCTCGAGACTTCTCTTCCCACTTGGAAATCAAATCATCTTGAGCTTGCCTTTAATGGTGGAAATGAGGAAATGGGACTGCTTTTTCCAAATATTTATTGCATAATGATTTAATTGCTCTGAATTTTTATGAATTGGAGAGAAGAACTTTTAACCATTAGGTGTCTTGATGTTCCATTTGTGAAGAGTGGCATGGCCTTGATCAAGACAGGTAGGTCCTTTTCATTAGTATTTCTTATTTTTAAGTGGAAGCCCAAATTAGAAATAAATGATTCAGTTAAGTTGGGGGTTTATGGATCAGCCATAGTGCAGGTTATCTCATGCTAATCGGGAGTTCAGAGCCAAACACAGCATCTGGCATGATAGCAAACATTTAATAATGTTTTTAATTAAGTGAATGAATTTCAGAGGTATGTATTATTTAGCAACTATAGTTTAACAATATATTAATTTGATTTCTGACTACAGATATAGGCGGGTGGACATTATTTGTGCCATATGCAATTGTTATATCCCAGGCATCAATGATGCCCACATTGAGATCCTGAAAAATGTCTCTTATGGCGAGATATTGAATATAACCATGAAAGTCACCAAATCTCTCCACATCACTGTGCATCTCCCTGATGTTTTCTGTTTTGATAATAACCATAGTTTCTGGGCTTCTCAGAAGAAGACGCTGAACAGCCTCATGGACATTGAGGGCCCTTCGGATAAAAACATCAATGGGAAAGGGTCTGAAATGCTGGCCCAGAGAAATAACAATGATAGTATTTTTTTCTCCTCCAGTTCTGTCAATTACTCGGGTGATGTACTCAATCTCTTTGACTGAATAGGTCAGTGATCCAACCAAAGGGTAACCATGTTTTTGCCATTGGATGTTGATATTCTTATCCAAGTCCACAGCAAATTGATGCTGAAATTTTCCAGATTCATGCAGATCCACTGACTTCAGGGCTGATGACAAATAGGCAATCCCAAAATTAAAAAAGGATAAAATTATAAAGATCATAAAGATAGAAGAAAACACTTAGTGTTTATACTTGAATAAGTTAATCATGGCTTAAATGAAGTATAGTTCTGAAAAGTATTTGAACAATCAGAAGTATTATAGATATAAGAAATTATATATGCCCCCTTGTAAAACTATTAAGAACCAAATGGACTGGGGATGGTAAGCACTGGGGTAAGTTCATTGGAAGATGATAGTCAGTTTTGTACATTTTGTTTAAAATGTACAATATTATTTTTGTATATTTTGTTAACTAGAGAAAAACTCCTTTGAGAATAAAGTACTAATTGATGTCTATGCAAAAACAAGCAAACCTATCTCCCCAAGTACTCTGTAAAGTCTCTTAAGACTGAAAATATATTCTATACTTCTGTTTTTTTTTTTTTTTAACATATGCATGGAATGGTACTGAGTATATCATCTATAATAGTTTCCTATTCATTTGTGAAGGACTTTACAAAGCATTTATTTGGACTGATGTATTCATTCACTTCACAGCAGGCTCGCGCTCTCTCTCTCTCTCTCTCTCTCTCTCTCTCTCTTCGCACACACACACACACACACACACACACACACACACACATTTGATTGCTATGTTATAGAAAAGAAACTCAAGAGATAAAATGACCTGCTCAAGATTACACAGCTAGTGACAGAATTGCCACTTACATTTGAAGCTCTTCTCAGTTCTTGTGAAAATAGTCTACTCAATCTTAAAACGTTTGAGAATATGAGTATAATATGAATAGAATCAAACAAAATCCTTCAAGTTTTCTTAGTTAGTTAGACCCTTATCAGACTATCAGGGCCAGCTCCTTTGTAGTTAAAATTTCTGAGGAAAATGTTTAGAAAAGAATTATTAATGTTTCATAACATGTACTATCTTAGGAGTAAAGGGCTATGTTTAAAGTCTTAACCCAGTGAGGTCTGAAAATGGAGATGCTGGAGGTTTGATTGGAGGAAAATGGCAGAATTATATAATTATATTCTTCATTCTGCTTCCAACTTATTGCAATTTCTTTTTCCAAAGCATACTACACACATAGAATTTAACTTTTAACAAAATGTGCAACAGATGTTTCGCTACCACAACATAAAAGATCATTCAAAGAGAGTAAGTAACTCAGTACTTTCTATAACCTAAGAGACCCACTGTTATGGAATGTGATGTTAAAGGTTATCACCAAACCCTTAGTTTTATAGATGGGAAAACAGAGGTCCTGAAGAGTTCAATTATTTACTAGAGGTCACAATTTAAAAATTTCTCATTCTGTTAGGAATTCTGCTTATAGCTTTAAGCCAAGGCCCTAATGATATTCCTGTTATTTTGAGAAGATCAGCTTACCCCCTAAG
>NW_006436289.1:3396797-3424402 GCF_000325575.1 Pteropus alecto | reverse complement strand
TGGAGCCATATCAGCTGTACTGTTCCCTATATGAAGAGCCAGGTCCCAGAACACAGGGGGCAGGCAGTGATGATTTTCCGGGTATAAGTGCTAAGATTTACTAGTGTCTTCTGAGTTATGATTGGTGCATTCTTGGTTTAGTAAAAAGAGCAACTAGGATTTTCTAGCAACTGGGTTCTAGTCCCAACTCTGACATTAACTAATGATAATAATTGCAGTAGCTATTGTTTACTGGGCATTTTCTATGTGCCCTGTGCCTTCAATGTATTAAATGTTTTATACCTATTACCTCATTTAATCTTTGTAACAACCACCAGATACCATTGTTATTCCTGGTTGACTGATGAGGAAAATGAGCCAGAAGAAATAAGTAACATGACAAAGATCATGGCTACTAAGTGGCACAATCTGGGTCTGTTAGACTCCAAAGCCCATGCTTTTTACCACTGTGCTTATCTGATGTAAAGTTGTCACCTTAGTCCTGGCACGTGTCCTTTCATATCATAATAGTGATGATAGCTTATACCAAAGAATATTTACTATATAGCAAAAATCATGCATTCTAAATGCATTGTATATATTACCTCATATTACCAAGAAGGTACTATTTTTATCTCCATTATACATGAGGTAACTGAGGGACACAATGGTTATATAACTTGCCCAAGGTTACCCAGATTGAATATGGAGAAGTCAAATTTTGATTTCAGGCTATCTGGATCTAGAATCCACACTCTTAATCATTATTCTAACTGTAGAAGGTGGACAGTGTAATATCTTAAGTTATCTTCACCTCCACCAATGGTTTTCTGAGTATACTGGGTAAATATTGAAGTGGGAATTCTGCAGGGATAGGGATGTGATTAAACCTTTCAACACTGGCTCCCTTCTAGTCAGATAGATGTATACTTTTAAGGGAAAGATAATTATGTCTTGTGAAAAATTTTGATGTATTGTGATTAAGGCCTAAGAAAAAGAGTCTACTGCCATGTCACCCTGAACGTACTTAATCCCATCTGATATCAGAAGCTAAGCAGGGTCGGGCCTGGTTAGTACTTGAATGGGAGACACCTATGAATACTAGGTGCTATAGGCGTTTAAAAAAAAAGGACCTACGAAAAAGAAGCGGTGCTCCCCATATTCCTTTCTCTTTTTGAAATGAAAAAGAGCGTTCTGAAAAGGATATAAATAATGGCTTAGACTCAGGCATACTTTTGATACTGTCTTTGAAGTATTCCATCCACTGGCGTATCGTGGAATCTCCCATTAGATATATGAATTTTCCTTTCAGGCATTCTTTTATTTCAACTGGAGCCAAACTACAGGAGATAGGATTCCATGTGTCTTTCCAGACATATCCACTGGGGATTGTGGATGCCATTCCAAACTTGCATTTCTTTTTCATTGGAGCCATGTTTTCTGCCAAAGAATCAGCAAGATAGGACCTTCTAAAATATCACATTATTCATCAGTATTTATTAAGAACCTACTGGCTTTTCTAAAAATACTCTTAATAGGGCATGAGAGTTGGGAAAAAGCCTTATTGAAGCATCATTCTCTTAATGGAATAATTATTTTTGAGTAAAATGATGTGAATTTTCTAAATGATACTCATTAATGTTCATTACAGAGGACTTTTTCTCCCAGAAAAAGAAAAAGGTCTTTGGGATAAAATTTAAGTATTTGTTTGTCTTCTTATGAAAGTAAAGTCCTTAATTCTTGTTTAATAATGAAAACTCAATTATTATATCATTTTAACACACTTTACTCCCAAGTTGTTACATTCTTTCATAGTGTCTTAAATGCCACCATCAAACTGTAAATCTTTTGAATTAAATGCAGGGTGAAATAAGAAATTAACGATTAGTTTGGTTTGGAACCTGGAAAGTCCACATAGATATGGCTGTAGGCTGGAATGGAGTCTTAGAGGTCCAAGATGGGCCAGGTATTAACCTATTAGGTATTGTGAAGCCTCTGGGAATCTGAAGGGCTGAGGTGGTTCTAGTGGTGAGGAGCCCTTCGTAGGCTTGGTGCAGTAATTATACAACTGTTAAAGGCAGTAGTTTAGTATTTCAACATCTGGTATGAGTGTACTTGTGTATTGTCAGTGAAAATGCCATTTCTACCTCTAGCTACATATTTACACTTCGGTGTGAACAAATTTATTAGTGATCAGCAAGCTGTTAATGCTGAATTTGCAGAGACGCAAATGCTTCTGCCTTAAATCATTTTTAGATAGAGATTTCCTGGGATATTTGAACCAAAGAAATTAAAGAGAAAATTAATAAATGTAAGTATGGGAGTGCTATTTTGTATGTTAAAATGGTGTGAAAGGTCCCAAAGATGAAGAAGGGGAAATTGTGATGAATTAACTCCTTTTTGGCAGGTTGGAAACCTGTAGGTGGTGATTCTTGGGCTGTGGGAAGTCCTGATAATGGTGGTGTAGGGAGGCAAAGACCTAAGTATAAGTTGGGAGAGAGTTTTGACATTTGAAAATTACTGTGTTAACTGAACAGGTAATGTGTTGCTTGATAAATAAATTGATGATGAGAATTATAGTTACTAAAACAGGTTTATGATATCTAGTGATTTCAATTATTTATTCACTTAGGTAACTGATATCTTGGCCCACCATAGACAAGCCCAATGATCAGAGTGCCAATAAGACTGATGATAGTGTCCAAGTCCAGCAGAAAGTAGAAACATTTCAAATGGTCTAATACTAAGCACAACCCAACAAACACAGGGAGAACTTACTGTTGCATTTGGAGACATTAATAATGTTGAAGTTTTCCATAATCTCTACACCCACATTTGACCTTAAAGACACAAATACAGAAATTAATCTGAAGGTGGACCCAAAGGTCAAGAAACAGGGTCCAAGATGGTGGTGGTGTAGGAGGACACTGAACTCACTCCCTCCTGAAATATACATCTATATAGAGAGCAATTACTCCTGAGAGATAATGGAGGGCTGAATAAATAGCTTCTGAACAACAAACAAGAGAAAGAGACTGAATAGAGAAGACTGAAAAACTGTAAGAGCTCTCCGGGTGCTGCGAAAATTCTCTGAGATCAGAGGTGCTTGTGAGTGACATTGTTTATGATCCTGTCCATCTTTATAGTGCATTGGGAGTTCTATTTGGGTGCTTTGGCCTATCTTTAAGGTCACTGCAGTGTGTCCCCAGCCACACTACTTGGAGCCCATTTTGCCTCTGGACAAATAGAGCAAGTAGCATCAACAGGGCATCACCACATGTACCGGGCCTCTCTATCTGGGGCCACTCCAGCCTTGCAAGCCAGTGCTCCAAGCACCATAAGCACCTGCCTGGCTTCAACTGCCCTGCCAAGACTACCAAGAGCACACAGCCTACACAGACATTGCTTCTACACAAGACTACTTTCTGTACAACAAAGGACAAAGATATTATTTAGAGAAGTCTGAGGAGCCACAGGAGCTCTCTGGGAAATGGAGGAATTCTCCAGGGCTGGAGGTGCTGGCGAGGACCATCATTTATGTCACCCTCTACCTCGATAGCGTAGGTGAGAGCTCTACCCAGGTGCTCTGGCCTACCTACAAGGTCGCTGCAGTGTGTTCCAAGACAATCACCCAAGCCCATATTGGATCCAAACGAAGGGAGCAAGCAGGATCAAGAGAGAATTACTATAAGCACCTGACTTCCCAGGGCTGCTCCAGCTCAGTAGGCCAGTGTCCTGGACACCATAGGCACCTCCTTGGCTCCAGCCAGCCTGTCAAAACCACCCATTACACACAGCCTACACAGAGATCATCTCTACACAAGGCCACTTTTTCAGGACTGGGTGAGATAGCTATTTTGTCTAATTCATATAAACAAATATAAACAGTCAAACAAAATGAAATGATGAAATATCTTTCAAATCAAAGAACAAGAAAAATCTCCAGAAAAATCCCCTAAGGAGACAGATAAGTAATCTGCCCGATAAAGAATTCAAAGAAATGGTCATAAAGCTACTCACTGAATTTGAGAGTGGAATAGAGAAACTTAGAGAGAACTTCAACAAAGAGTTAAAAAGTATAATTAAGAACCAAGCAGAACCGAAGAATACAATTATTAAAAATTATTTTATCTAAAATTAAGAATACATGAAAAGGATTCAACATCAGATTTGCTAATACAGAAGAGTTCAGTGAGCTGGAAGACAGACTAGTGGTAATCAACTATTTAGACAGTAAAAAGGAAAAAGAATTAACAAAAATGAAGGGACATTTGGGACAACATCAAGAGTACAAACATTTACGATATAAAGTTCCCAGAAAGAGAAGAAAGAGAGAAAGGAACATAAACTTTATTTGAAGAAATAATGGCTGGAAACTTTGCTAACCTGGAAAAGAAAACAGACATTCAGGTTCAGGAAGCACAGAAAGCAGCAAACAAGATGAACCCAAAGAGACACACACCAAGACTTACTGTAATTAAAATGATAAAAATGAAAGGTAGACTGTTTTGAAGGCAGCGAGAGTAAAATAACTAGTTACATACAATGGGAACCCCATAAGGCTATTGGCCAATTTCTCATCAACAACTTTCAGGCCCAAAGAGAGTGGCAGGACATTTTTAAAGTGCTGAAAGAAAGGAATCAACAATCTGGAATAATTTATCCAGCAAGGTTATCATTCAGAATTGAAGGAGTGCTAAAAGAGTTTCCTGGACAAGCAAAAACTAAAGGAGCTCATCTCCATTAAACCAGCTTTACAAGAAATGTTAAAGGTCTTTGTTAAGCAAAAAAAGAAAGACCATAACCAGAAATAAGAAAATATAAGAAAGGAAAAAAAATTCATAGGTAAAGCCAAATATTTAATAAATACAGTGAATTGGACATTTAAAAAGCTACTATGAAAGTCAAAGGGCAAAAGTACCAAACTCACCTCTAACTACAATAAGTGATTAGAAGATATACAAAACAAAAAGATCTAAATTTGTCATCAAACACATAAAGCATGGAGAGGGAGTAAAAAGGTAGCCTTTTTAGAACATATTTGAACTTAAATGCCTATTAGCTTAAAATAAACTGCTATAGATATAGAATGACATATATAAACCTTATGGTAACCACAAACGAAACACCTACAAAAGATACACAGAGACTAAAGAGAAAGGAACCCAAACAAAACACTAAAGAAAACAGAAAACCACAAGAGAAGAGATCAAGAGAAGAAAGGAACAGAGAAGAAACAATACAAAAATTAACAAAATGGCAATAAGTACATACTTATCAGTAATTACTTTAAATGCAAATGAATTAAAAGGCAGAAGGCAGCTGAATAGATTTAAAAACATGACCGGTCTATATACTACTAAAAAGAGACCTCAAACTGAAAGATACATACAAACTGAAAGTGAAGGGATGGCGAAAGATATTCCATGTAAATAGAAATGGAAAAAAAACTGGGGTAATGATACTCTTATCAGACAAAATAGACTTTAAAACAAAGAATGTAAAAAAAAAAAAAAAGACAAAGAAGGACATTATATAATCATAAGAGGTCAATCCAAGAAGAGGATATAACAATTGTAAGTTGTTATATCACAGGAGCACCTGAATATATAAAGCAAACATTAATGGACATAAATGGAGAAATTTATAGTAATATGAATAATAATAGTTGGGGATTTTAATATCCACTTACATTAATGGATAGATCACCCAGAGAGAAAATTAATAAGGAATTAATGGCCTTAAGTGTCACATTAGACCACCTGAATTTAATAGACATAAAAAACATCTAATCCAAAAACTGAAGAATACACATTTTTTTAAGTGCACACAGAATATTTTCCAGGAAAGATCACATATTAGGCCACTAAACAAGCCTCGATAAATTCAAGAAGATTGGTATCATATCAAGTATCTATTCTGACCATAGTGGCATGAAAGTAAAAATTAAGAGAGAAGTTTATAGCAATACAGGGCTGCCTTGGGAAATAAGAAACATTTCAAATAAACAATTTAACTTTACACCTAAAGGAACTAGAAAAGGAAGAACAAATAAAATCCAAAGTAAACAGAGGAAAATAATTAAGACAAGAGTGGAAATAAACAAAATAAAAAAATTTAAAAATGATGAAACTAAGAGCTAGTTCTTTGAAAAGATAAACAAAATTGAAAAACTTTTATCTAAACTCATCAAGAAAAAAAGGAGAACCCAAATAAGTGAAATAAATGAAAAAAGAAGCACAGAAATACAAAGAATCATTAAAGAATACTATAAACAATTATATGCCAACAAATTTGACAATCTAGAAGAAATGAATAAATTTCTAGAAACCTGTAATCTTTCAAACTGAACCAGGATGAAATAGAAAATCTAAATAGACTGATTACTAACAATGAAATTGAAGCAATAATCAAAAAACTCCCAACAAATAAAAGCCGAAGACCAGACAGCTTCACGGGTGAATTCTATACAAATATTTATAAAATTAATACCTATCGTTCTTAAACTATTTCAAAAAATTAAAGAGGAAGGAACACTTTCGAACTCATTCTACAAAGCCGGCATCACCCTGATATCAAAACAAGACAAAGACATTACAAGTATTAGCAAACCAAATTAAACTATACATTAAAAAGATTATACACTATGATTAAGTGAGATTTATCCCAGGGATACAAGAATGGTTCAACATTTGTAAATCGATCAATGTGATACATTGCATTAAGAAAATGAAGGATAAAATTCATGTGATCATCTCAATAGACATAGAAAAAGCATCTGACAAAATTTAACATTTATTTATGATAAAAGCTCTCGACAAAATAGGTATGGAAGGAACATATCTCAACATAATAAAGGCTATATATGACAAATCCACAGCTAATATACTCAATGGTGAAAAGCTAAAAGCTTTTCCTGTAAAGTCAAGAACAAGACAAGGATACCCACTATCACCACTTCTATTCAACATAGCCACAGCAATCAAACAAAATAAAGAAATAAAAGGCATCCAGATCAGAGAGAAGAAATAAAACTGTTTGCAGATGACATGATACCATATATAGAAAACTCTAAAGACCTCCAAAAACTATTAGAAGCAGTATGGTTGCAGAATACAAAATCAATATTCAGAAATTTGTTTCATTTTTATACACCAATAATAAATGATCAGAAGGAGAAGTTAAATAAACGACCTCATGTACAATTGCATCGAAAGCATAAAATAACAAAGAAATTTAATCAAAGAAGTAAAAGACCCATACTCTGAAAAGTATAAGATATTGAAGAAAGAAATTGAAAATGATACAAATAAATGGAAGGATATACTGTGTTCATGAATTGGTAGGATTAATATTGATAAAATGTTCTTACTACCTGAAGTAATATACAGATTCAATTAATACCTATTAAAATACTAAAAGCATTCTTCTCAGGACTAGAACAACTGATCCTAAAATTTATATGGACGACAAAAGACCCAAAATAACCAAAAAAATCTTGAGAAAGGACACAGTAGGAGATATCATGTGGCCTGATATCAAACTATACTATAGAGCTACAATAATCAAAACAGTATGGTACTAGCATGAACAGATATATAGATTAATAGACTAGAATAGAGAGCCCAGAAATAAATCCTCACTTATATGGTCAACTGATCTAGGACAAAAGAGGCAAGATATACAATGGGGTAAACACAGTCTCTTCAAAAAGTAGTATTGGGAAAATTGGACAAATATATGCAAAAATATGAAATTGGACCACTTTTTACACTATATACAACAATAAACTCAAAACATATTAAAGCTTAAATGTATGAACTGAAATCATAAAACTCCTAGAAGAAAACACAGCCAGTAAACTCATTGACATTGGGCTTAGTAATATCTTTTTGGATATGTCTTCTCAGGCAAGGGCAACAACTACAACAGAAATAAAGAAATAGGACTACATCAAACTGAAAAATTTTTGCACAGTGAAGGAAACCATTAACAAAATGAAAAGACAACCTACTGAATGGGAGAAGATATTTGCAAGTAATGCATCTGATAAGGGGTTGATATCTAAAATATGCAAGAAGTTCATAAAATTTAACACCAAAACACCCTAAAAATCCAATTAAAAAATAGGCAGAGGACTTGAAGAGACATTTCTCCAAAGAAGACATACACATGACCAACAGATGTATAAAAGATGCTTAATATCATCAGGGATATGAAAATTAAAACCACAATAAGATATCACCTCACACTTGTCAGAATGTCTATCATCAATAAGTCAAGAAATAAATGTTGGCGAGGATGTGGGAAAAAAGGAAATCCTTGTACGTTGTTGGTGGGATTGTAAATTGGTGGAGCCACTATGGAAAACAGTATGGAGAGTCATCAAAAAATTGAAAATAGGCTGTCATATGACTCCGCAATTCCACTTCTGGGTATGTATCTGAAGAAAACAAAACACTAATTTAAAAAGATATATGCACCCCTGTGTTCATTGTAGCATTATTTATAAGAATGAGGATATGGAAGCAACCTAGGTGTCCACTGATAGATGACTGAATAAAAAAGAAGTGATTTCTCTCTCTCTCTCTCTCTTTCTCTCTCTCTCTCTCGATATATATATATATTAAAATGATATATATATAACTCAGCAATAAACATATATAGCAATATATATATATACATAACAGCAATAAAAATGAATGAAATCTTGCCATTTGCAAGAACATGAATGGAACTAAAGAATGTTATACTAAGTAAAATAAGTCAGACAGAGAATGACAAATAACATGATTTCACTTACATATGGAATCTTAAAAAAAAAAAAATAAAACAAAACAGAAACAGACCCATAGATATAGAGAACAAGCTGATGGTTGCCAAAGTGAGGGGGTTGGGGGTATGGGTGAAATTTTAAAAAATAACAACAAAGATCAGGAAACACAAGAAGCCACATTATCCATTGCTTCAATTAATCCTTAGTGATAATAATTGACTACAGTTGGCCAGTGGCACCTCCCATGCCGATATACTCCCATAATTCTTGGCCATTTATTAAATTTCCATTTCCTTGCCTAGTCATCTAGAGGGTATGCAAGGTCATTTATTGAGACGCAGAAAAGATACATTAGAGCATATACATATACACATATGTGTATTTCTCATTCTCTTTTAATTTTATTCTGTTTATATTTTTGTTTCAATAATAAGGGTTAAATATTCAAAAAGTTTAGGGACTACTAGAAAGTGGACATTGTCCCCAAATTAATGCACAGATTTTTCTAAAATGGTTCTTCATAGAGTCTTGAAGTTGATGTACTCATAGTGTTTTGCTTTGGATCAACATATAGGCAAAATCATTACCATATTCGCCCAGGTAAGACCAAAAATAATTATTTACCTTTTAAAGAGGATCCTTTCTTGTTTTCTAAGATAAGAAACTTTCTTGTTTTTGGAATGCATGTGGGTGAGTGCAGCACAGGGTATGTGTTGAGGTTTCATGCAGTAGAAGGCTTCTTGGTCTCGAGGATCCAGGTACTTGCACAGTTCAGCACTTGAGTTTAAAACCAGGGCACAGTAAGAATTGGCAAAGGAGGTCCCACTGGCAAACTGGCCTATGAAGATCACCCTGTCATAGCCTTGGTTCCTTGCCCTCCAGAGAGCTGACACCCCTTCACTAGGGTGGATGAGCAGAATAGACAGAGTGACTTGGCCCTCCCAGAACAGAGTAAAGCTGACGAGGTAGGTGCCATTGTTGAAGTCTGTCACTTTTCCTGAAGCACCTGCCTTCAGGGCTGGGGAGGACATCCTGGCCCTCAGGAAATCTCCACCATATTCTTTCCTATGTCCCAAGTGGTCCCTCATCTCCAGCAGGATGTCTAGCTGATGCCCCCTGCAATATGTGTCTTGAGGGTTGAGGATAGTGGCTCTGCTCTGGGTGGCACTGGTGGTGGTTTTCACATGGGTGAAGGGTCTGGGTGGGATAAGCTTGTCCAGTTTCTCCATGATTTCCTTGATTCTCAGCTCAGTCTCTGTAGGTGAAACTCCCGGATTTAGTGGCACTTTAGGACATGAGGACTTCATGATGAAATTCCAGTAATGGAAGGAGAAGGTCAACTTGAGTGCAGTCCATAATTGAAATGACATGGAATACAATAAAGAATATAGAAAACGTTTCTATTTAATGTAACAATTTTGGTAGCTCAGCCAACTTCTACCTTTTGTAGAATAATAGGAGGTACAAAAATTAAAATTAAAATGATATTGAGATTTTATTATTATATGTGTTTCATAGAGAAAAGAATTTTTCTGAAATCTGGTGGCGGAACTCCACTTTTTACTGGCTAACCTATTTTTGGATAAGCCATTTAACTCCAAAGGGCCCTAGGATCTTTTTTTTTTTTAAAGTGGTGATGACGAAATATACCTTTACTGGGCAATTGTGAAAACCAAACTGCATAGTGGAGAACAAATCTTTATTTACTTTTTTATCTTAAAACTAGAATTCAGTCATTTAAAAAAAGTTCTTAAGAAAATGTTTAAAACGTATGGAGCTTTTATGGAAAATATGATTATCTATTTTTTTCTATTCCACCTTTTACACTTGCTTAAGCATTTTATGATATTTCACAGTATTTTCAGATTGTTTTAGCTAATTTAGGAAGTAAGAAACACAGATTTATAAAAATATATTTTTTTCTAATCATAAAATAACACTGATTTATTAAAAATGAGAAAATGCTGAGACCGTAACTGTAAAAAAAATCAGTAACAATTACACCAGTCATTGATAAGTACTGTGAACATTTCGGTGATTTTCTCTCATTCTTTGTGTGCCATGTCACAGAACAAATTGAATATTTACCAAGGAATTTTGACTTTTTTCAAAAACAATATCATAAAAAACTTTCAACCGTATGTCAAAGGCCCACATAATATTTCATTCTATGGATACAGCTTATTATTTTACCTATTCCTATATTTTTGGGGATTTATTTCATTCAGCTTTTCTCTATTACTTACAATTCTGTAAAGAACAACTTTTGGTATAAACGTTTCTTTTCAATTCAGATTATTTGCTGAGAACTAAGAAGTACAATTATAGGTCAAATGTGGTGAACATTGTTAAAGGTTTTAATACGTCCTGTGAAACCATTTTCCAGAAATTTGGTGCCAATGTGCACCTAAATCAGCAGTGAATGAGAATTCTAGTCTTACTGCATGCTTGCAACACTGGGTAGCTCATTTTCAGAGATATTTGTCTGAGGTTAAAACTTGACTCTATCACTGACTAGTTAGTTATACAAACTTGATTAAGTTTCTTTATTTCTCTGTGAATCAGTTTCATCATCTAAAAATTGGGTCATAAAAGTAAACACCTTGTGTGTTACCGTGAGGATTAATGGTTAACATATGAAAAACATTTAGAATGGCACATACTAAATGTTTGTTACTATTATCTCTATTATTTGATAAATAAAAATGTTTTTATGTAAAAATTCTTCACATGCCAAATCATAAAACTAATGATATTAATCATACTTATATCTTAGAATTTCCAATAAAGGCAGAATAGTTTTTATTGAAACAATTTTCCTGCAGATAACAATGATAACTCTAAACCAAAAAAAAAAAAAAAAAAAACCTCTCTTAAAGCACTGGAGAGTGACCACAAGCAGATGCTAGAGGGGGATAGAAACTTGAAGGAAGTTACAGCACTGGACTTGCATTATAAGTATGAACTAAAATTTTCAAGCTGAAATGAAGTTATATCAAATAGAAACACAGATCTTCAAGAAGGAATGAAAAGCACCAGAAATGCTAGATATGTGAATAAATATAAAATACTGTGTGTTTATTTCCATATTTCTTTAAAATGTATGTAATTATTTGAAGTAAAAACTGATTTTGTAATAATGTGAGAACTACAGCATGAAGAACTAAATGGTTGAAAATTTATTACAGATTATGTGAAGTAGCACAATATTAACTCTGCAAGTTAAGAATGTATATTGTAATCCCTAGAGAAACCACTCTTAAAAAACAGCTTAGAGTTATAAGAACAATAGAGAAACTAAAAGGAAATACTAAAAAAAAATTCAATTAACCCAAAATAAGGCAGTAAAGGGGGAACAGAGGAACACAAAAACAGAGGGACCAAACAGAAAACAAATAGTAAAATGGTGGACCCAAATTCACTCATATTAATAATTCCATTGAAAATAAGTAGACTAAACATTCCATTAAAAGGCAGAGATAAAAAAGCAAGACTCAACTATTTGTTGCCTATGAAGAATGTAGTTTAAGTATAAAGATGGGTTGAAAATAAATGGGTGGAAAATGAAAGATCTTATAAGCACAAAATGGCAAATATTAATATTAAAGTAGACTTCAAGATAAAGGGTATCACCAGAAATAAACATGTATATTTCATAATGATAAAAGGGTCATTGTGTCAGAAAACATACCATTCATAAGTGTGTATGTGCCTATACACACATGTATTTATATGTGAAACAACAATTGAGAAAACTAAAGGGAGAACTAGAAAAATGCACAATCATAATTAGAAACTCAAAAAACTCTCTCAGTAGCTGCTACAGGAACTAGATAAAAAATGAGTAAGGATCTAGAGGATCTGAACAACATTATCATAGTAATGTCTTTTAATCATCACAGTACAGTATCAGATATTTTTAAATTGCTACAATTTCAAATAAAAATTATAAGTGATTTTTAGTATGGTGGAATAGTATTTGGTACACAAAAATTTTTGGTAGAAATATAACAGGGAAATTCTGATTAAAGATGGAGGACTAAGCACATATTATATCTTCAGTTAATCACTGTAAAATCCCGTAAGAGGCAGAGAAGAACTTTAAAAACAATTCTGGGATATAAGAAGAGGTACCTTAATTGAACCAGAACATATAAAGAATCTCCTGAAAAATGAAAAGCAGTGGAGACTAGATCCAGGAAGAAAGCCATGGCTCCAAATGCACATAGATGAGGATTCCGCAAAAGATGGAAGCCACTCCAGGGAGAGTATAAATGTGGAGAGGGCTGATAACTAAAGTAAGAGGGGCCAAAGAAGTAGCCCACTCCCTCCCTATTTTCCTACCTGTGCCTGGGCCAGGTAGCTAAAAAAGGGGACTTCTTTACTTAAGTGCAAGTAAAAACTATAGATATTTAAGTTGGAGAAGTAGGGGAGGAGCCTGTGTGCCTAACACCAGCTAAGAGACAAATGGGGAGCATATATTGCCCTTCAGTACTTAAAAAAATTTAAATTATTTTATTTTTTAACATTTTTAAAATTAAATTTATTGTGGTGACTTTTCACATCTCTACTATAAACATGCTGGAGAAAAGAGGTAATACCACTGTAGACTGGTCACTGCAGAATCTCAAGTATAAGGATGTCCATACACCAAGAAAGCAAAAATTTTATGAAAGCTGATTCATGAAAGAGAGGCATCAAGTTCACTAAAGAGAAGACATCCAAAAGAATAGAATTAATAGAAAAACAAAACTTTAGAACAAGTATACTTTCTATCCTCTGAGAGATGCTAGATGATATTGTATCCATAAACTAATGAATCAATTAAAGACTTTGGAAAGTAAAATCTTGCTGTTCAGTACACAAAATCACTTGCATTCCTCTACAACTGCATCAAGCAATTAAAAAATGTATTTAAAAGGATACTATTTACAATAGCAACAAAAAATTATAGAGTAACTGGGGATAAATCTAATAAAAGGTATATAAGACCATATGCAACAATTATAAAATTTACTGAAAGATCTTGAAGGAAACCTAAATAAATGGAGAGAGATTACATATTGCTAAACAAGAAAACAATATAAACACATCAGTTTTTCCAATTTGATCTACATGTTTAATGTAATGCACATATAATTTAAGTAGGATTTTTCATTCAATTCGACAGGCTGACTTTAAAATATGTAAGAAAGAGTAAAGGGCCAAAATTGGCCAAAAACCTTCTGAAATAGATTAAATAATGGTAACTTGACCGAGAAGTTTTCAAAAGTAATTATGAAGTTCTATTAATTATAGCAATGTGGCATTGGTACAGGGAAGACAAATTGATCAATGGAACAGAAAAATGAGCCTAGAAAGGGACCTGTTCTTAGGTGTGAGTATAAACTATAGATATTTAAGTTGGAGAATTAGGGAATTTTGATTAAAATTTTGATAAGCAACAAAAAAATGACATGATAAATCAGCATAGAAAGAACAGCAAAAAAAGGAGTCATTATCCAATATGGGAATAAAAGAAAAATCAGGAAAAAAATCCAGATACATTACAGGATTAAATATCTAAAGCAACCTTTAAAAGTTTAAGTAGAATATTGAAATAATATAGTTTAACATTGGAGTAGGGAGGGGTTTCTTAATACTCAGAAAGCATTAATTGTAAAAAAAAGGCAGAAAATTTTACTATATAAATATGAAAATATTCTGTTTAGAAGATCCCTTAAAGAAAGTGAAAAAACAAACTATACATTGGGAGAAGATAGTTGCCTTTACAAATGACAAAAGAATGTGTGTGGTACACACACACACACACACACTCACACACACACACACAATATTACCTTCTCCCATATTGCATAATGATCATCAAGTACATTGGTTCTTAGTTTGTATAAGCTGTTGGAACTCTCCTACTATAATCTATAGGTCTGGTCATTTGGATTAGAACAGGTGAAGTATCAAGTAAATATATTTTTCTAAAACACAGAAAGAAGGCAATTCCTACCTCTGTGGAGTTTTGAAAAACTATAAAAGTGATCCAGGAGGCTAATATAAACAACAGTACCAGCAGTGGTTTACGATTTGTCATACTCATTGTCATGAGTAGGATCCTACAAGAGACAATATCAAAACTAGCACAAATAAAACACAACAAAACAAAAAATCAGAAACAAAATGCAGAAATACATGAAAAGTTTATACTTTCTGATTCTTTTTGTCCTCAGATAAGTCACTCCCAGAATAGAACCTAGGCCCTCTCAGCTGCCCTTGCTGTCTCCCAGCTGCTTTCTTTGGCTGTCGGCTTATACCTTCAAAGGAAGAGCTGTTCTGAGACATAGAGTCCACTATGGACTCTTAAGAAATTGAGAAACTGAGAGCCCAAAGAATGCAGAGTTGCTCATGTCCAGGTGTAGTCTCCAGGCTACATACCACCTACCAGGTTTCCTATTTTCTTTCCTTGAACATAAAGAACAGACACAAACATCCCAGTAAATGCCGACCCTAAGAATCACATTATCCCGCTTCCCTTTTACTGTAACTTGATTTTTCCAGGTTCCTTATTACAAAGCTGTTGATATCTCTTATCCTACCAGCCTTTCTAGCACTCCTCAAGCTTGAAAGTAATTATTTTAAAACTCAGATTTCTTTCTTCATTTTAAAAAAGTTTGGGCTGTATCAATGTTTTTTTCTATGGTTATATCTACTTTCTGTCTTTGTCATGGAATTTCAAGTTATTAAGTCAGATTGCTTGAATGCTGCCCTTCTAAAATTTTCCATCTCTAAAAATTTACTCTCTTCTGGAAGCACCTCCTACACTGTATCCCCAGTTTATACATAGATATTAGAATTTTCTGCACCCAAGAACAAATGTTATCCCCACCCCGCTGGTCAATTTTGCAAATATTTTCATACCTTCAGAGTTTAAAGACTTTGTTCAATCTTCTACATTGAAACTATGTTTAGCTGGATGTTGAGGCTTTGTTCTGAAGTCACCAGTGTACTACTGGGGCACCTCCCCTCTGTGCCAAAACAAATCACAGATGTAAGTTGCAGTATGCATGCTTTTACCTTGGATCTAGAATCTTTACTTGTTTTGGCTAAGGTGAGTGTCAGGCACGCCAGGTTCACCTTGAGGAGGGGCCTGGATCACAAACTACACTTATCAAGTCAAGCAGACATGGGAAGGAAAACAAAATTCTCAGTATAGTAGATTAGATCATTTTAATGTCCTGAGACTTTATTATTCTAATTCCAGTAAGTGTACAAGAAATACCCAACACAAAAATGAGTGAATAGAGCTGGAAATTTGAATGATTGAAAGTAGACAGTCTTTCATGAAAAGCTGAACTACCTAGTTTCTATCTGAGCCTTGTCATCAAGACACAGTTGCCAGGATTTAAGTGCATACTATCTCATATATAGTGAGTCCTCAGTAAAATTTGTTGAATTGAACTGAAAGGACCTCAAATACAATGTAGGCAAGACAATGATACTGATGGAATCTCAGACTAACAGAGTGATACCTTATAGTCTTGAGTTTAAAGCCATCTGGAATTTGTATTCTTGACCTGATAGAAATGGTGTCAGAAAAAGCAGGTGCTCAGCACAAATGCCCCAGTGCCCATGGGAAGCAGCAGGTGATCATACTGTGAATCCCTCCACATTTGTGCTGTCCCACACAGGAAGTTAAAGATATTTAAACATGTCCATCAATTCTCCTAAATGTATATATACATACACATATGCACGCATATATACGACAATCAAGATCTGTTTTGCAAGGTTTTCTAAGGTTTTGGTAATCCTTCCAACATCCTTAATTTTTCTCTACCAAACTGGCCTTAACAATATTTCTTTATGTTTTTACATGATAACAGTTGGAAGCTGTTTTAAGCATGTATGACTGGGTAAGATTGCTCAATTCTGCTTTAAGGAGTCCCTAATAAAAGATTAATATTTGCAGTGGGTCTGGTTTGGTTGCTCCTTAAAACTGATGCCAGCAACTACCCAAGTTTACTGTCTGCTCAGAAACACATAAATATATGGATTTTAATATGCTTTTGTATATAGATATTAAAATTTAATATTAACCTGGTATCTTTTTATGAGATAGGCATGATGGATATGCTGACTTAAAGAATTGAGAGCACAGATGAGAGTTTAAATGATTTGTCACAGCTCACAGGTCATCCAGTGAGCTTTGAAACAGAGCTGAGAACAGGATTCCTGTCATTTTGATCTGACTCAGAACACTTTCCACTCTTACGCTTGACTCCAATACATATGGTATAACCAAGTTCAGGTAGATCCTGTGGCTCATATATTTGTTGTCTATTATTTTCAAAAGAAAGGGCTCTTTTTCACCATATTTTCCTTCAAATTGCTCAAAAGTCTGGTGTGAGCAAGATATATGGTCCTCCTTGGTGTCCTCTGTGTAGTAATGTGTGGTTTTGTTATCATCTGATTGATTAGTTCCCTTTCCTTTACATTTATGGGTCTAAATGAGGGATCTAAACATGAGAGCTCATTCAGGGGTAGAAACATGGAGCCAGGAGTTTACACAATAAAATATAAACTAGGAGATCATCAGTTTTTTGGGGGTAAGAGTAGTGCTGGCCAGGGTCTAAAAGATCCCAAGCAAAAGGGGCAGACCATCAGCATCAGGCAAAGTGAAGAGGTGATGTCAAGAGAACACTCAGTGGAGACTGAGATGCAAGTTAGGGGAATGGCGTTGTGGCCCCATGAATCAAACAAGATGCACCTCATTGCCAGAGAGGCTGCACTGGATGGTAGGAAATCTCATGCCCACGTCTGAGTACAAAGAGAGGGTCCCTGTCTCTGGAAGGATGAGAGAAGAAGCAATAGACAAGACTCAAGATTACAACAATGAGAACTTGGCATAGAACTTTTTATGTCACTAAGTAATAACGAAGGGCACAGGCTATTGCACCTTAGATATGTTAATAGAAAGAAAAAAGCCAATGATGTAGCAGGTATATGGTTAGAGAGCTCACCATGGCCCCAGATTTATAGAAGGTCATGGACACTGGGCCATTTTTAGGTATACTACAGGAAAGTGCATGAAGTTAAGAGTGACCGCCATGCCCATAGTCCTCTTTGGAAAAGGCAGTTTCAAACTCATCACTAGGGCTGCCTCATGTCCTAAAATCCCTTCCAGTTAGTTTCTCAGCAACACTTAATGATCTCTGTGAGGCATTGGAGCATGTTGGGGTATGAGAGGAAGAATTTTTTCTCACCCCCCCAACTTCTCAGACAAAATTCTAAAATGTGAGAAACTGTCAAAAGTACATAAAACAAACTACACATATTGCAAACATAAGTCATTATATTTTTATTCACTGTCAATATGAAACATGTTTGCCATGAAAGATAAAAAACAAAGCACAGGAAAACCATGAGCATCTCGTTCAAATGCACCTGACTTTGACACTTTAGCAATACTAAGAGTATGTGTCTAGGGATTTTCTTCATTAGCTAAATGAACATGTTTGTTCTGATAGTGATGTGGTTGGTTTCCTGAACGACTTTAATGGACCTCACAACCTGAACAGGAGAATATGGGCATCTGGCCATCTATTCCATTTTTGACCTAACACTGAATAGCACATTTACCTGGCTGAGACTTTGCCTCCAAGATAGAATGAGGAAGAACTTATTTTAAAAATTTGCAAGTCGTCATGCTCTTCAGCATTGACTGGAATTCCTCTCCTACCAAGAAACTTTTAGCTATATGACTGTAAGGCAAGTGTATGCCTACTTTTTTTTTTTCCTGTGAAAAACATGAACAAAATGGAGCAACTTAAATACAGATATTTTAGAATGATAATTATTCCATTTACTAATATAAATAGATACATTGTTAAGGTGCATCATTTCTCTGCATTAGAACACTGCAGTAATAATTTCTATAGGCAAAATCTGTCAGTGGATCCTAAAACTAGTGAAAGAAAGTTTAAGAGGAAAAAAGAATATTTTTCCACCAATACATTTATTAATTTAAAAGTGAAACATAGTAACTTTACAGTGGAGAAAATCTACAGACACCAGTTTACCCAAATGATCAAGGTTAATATTACTGAAAAGAAGATACATCTTTTTTTCATGAATGTTGTATTGAAAATACCCATCTGTGGTATTCTTGATGAAATTCATGACCTTAATATAAGTATGAGAAAATATTTGGATAGAACAAATTGAAGGACATTCTACAAAATAACTAATACTCTTCAAAAGTATTGTGATCATGAAAAGCAATGCAAGACTGAGCAACTTTCAGAGCTTAGAAGAGACTAAGGAGACTTGATGGCTAAATGCAATGTGGGATCTTGGATTGGGTTTTGGAACAGAAAAGGAACACTAGTGGTAAAACCGGTGAAATTTAAATAAAGTCTGTAGTTTAGTTAATAGCCGCTAATATACCAATGTTAATTTCTTGATTTTGAACATTGTGCACCGGTTATACAAGATGTTATCATTAAGTGAAGCTGGCTAAAGGATATATGAGAACTGTCTGTACTATTTTTGAAACTTTTCTATAATTATAAAATTATTTCAAAATAAAAAGTTTCGAAAACTTTCTCAAATGGAGGAAATAATATGTATCCTCATGAAATGATTTATTTTGCCCACATAATCTACCAAATAACTTATCAAATAGTAGGCTGGAGGGAGTATAGTAGCATCAGGCATCACTAGAGACTCCCAAAGGTAGTGAATAGAAACTTACATGTAAAAATGAATGAGCTAGTTCTGAACTTTAAATCCTCCATTGCTATCATTGGGTGCACTATTATCATTTTCTTTGGGACAGTAATTCATTGTGTGGGATTTTTTCATGCATTATAGCATATTTTGTATTCTCATCCCATTGCCCAAATTGCACGTAGTAATCCAACATCGTAATAGCAACCACCATTTTTCCCTCACATATTTCCAAATACCACCTTTGGTTGAGAATTTCTGGTTTAGATAGATCCCATAAGGACAGTAGTTCTTTAGAAAAGTTGTGTTTGGGTAGAGGTACAGAAAAGTCACTTGAGGTCAGTGTCACATTATGTGTGTGGCTGACAAGATGGGAAATTGTTGAGAACAGATCAAAACAAGCTCTTAGCACTAACGAACCCTTCTAAGAATTTCTGTTAACTCAATGCCAAGGGCATAAGTTAAGGCTTGGAATTTGGCCTGTTTGCCTAGGGTGATATTACTGTTGGTAGTAACAGGTAATCTCAGCAAATAAAATAATGAGACATCTGAAGAACACAACCACAATATAAGAAAGGAAAAAGTGATGGACAACATGCAGCAAAAGTTAGAATTAAGCACAATAAATATCATTAGAGAGAAATAAAGTAGAGATACTGATTGTCTGGTTGTAAAGCAGAAATAAGCAGGCATAAAGAACTAGTTGAAAATTCTTAGTCTCGATGTATAATAACTGAAATAAATAATAGTATGGTGCAAGAGTAGAATATATGCAAAAATCAAATTAGTGAGCTGGAGGATCAGGTTGAGAAACTTTCCCTGAAATTAAGAAGGAGTATAACATTGAAAGAATATGGAAGACAAGTTAAAAGATAGGCAGCAAGAAATAAAAATGACAATATCCATTTTAATAAGAATTCTAGAAGAGTAGGGTAAAAACCAAGGAAACAGAGAAACTCATTATTTTCAAGAACATGTGAATATCAAAAAAATAAATAAATAAATAAATAAAGAACACACTTGGTCACAAGAGAAATCTCAACAACTTTTAAATTCATCATTTAAATGTAAATCACAATGAAATTGCAATATATTTGACAGTGAATAACAATGAAAATCTTTATATCAATGACTTGGTGGAATGCCACCAAATTATACTGAGAGGGAATTATATAACTGTAAATGCATCTATTAAACAGTAATGAGAATTAAGATGAGCTGGATGTCCAAGTCAAGAAAAAGAAGAGCATAGTACACCTGAAGAAAGTAAAAGGAAATCATAAATATAAGAGCAGATACTAATAGGAGATAAAACAAAGAAACAATAGAAATGTTCAGCAGAATAAAAAGATAATTCTTAGAACAAAACTAAAAAGTGAGCAACTTTCTAGTAAATTTGATCAAGAGAATAAAAGAAAATATGCAAATGACTGATTTGGGGAATAAATAAAAGGTATACCACAGCTGATACCAGCAAGATTTTTGAAATCATGATAGTATACTAGAATTACTTCGTGTTAATACATTTTCAAAGTTTGAAAAAAGGAAATATTTTCAAAATATCTGACAACAAAACCCATAATCTCAGTCTAACCATGGGAAAATACCAGATGATAAAATCCCAGTTGAGGGATATTCTATATAAAATACCTGATCAGTACTTCTCAAAACTGTCTAAGTCATCAAAAACAAGGAAAGTTTGAGAAACTATTATAGCCAAAAGGAGCCTAAGAAGACATGACAACTAAACATAACATGAGATCTTGAAACAGAAAAATGGCATTAGGTAAAAATAAAAGAAATCTGAATAAAGCAATAGTCATTAGTTAATGATAACATATCAATATTGGTTCATTAATTATAACAATGTACCCAAATGTATGTGTTACTATTATAATATCTATCACATATATGCATTGTTATAGTATAAATGTACCATAACTTAAAGTGTTAATAATAAAAGAGTGCAGGGTATATGAGTACTTTCTGTGTTATCTTCTCAATTTTTCTATAATCTAAAACTGCTTTAAAAATAAAGTCTATTAAAATTTTAAAAAATGTAATTATTAAAGAATATGAATTCATTATACAAAAAAAACTCTCCAAACCTTACTGCCAATAAACAAGTTTTACCTAATTTTGACCCTATTTTACCTATATTATATAAACTATTTAAAAATAGAAAAAGGCTAAAAATTATATGAATGATTTTGTGAGAAAGTATAGGATGAAAAAATTAATTTCACCATGAAACATATGTGAATAATTTTAAATAAGTTACTAGCTAATTGAATTCTGCCATGTATGGGGGAAGTAAACCATCATGTTAGGTTTGTCCCAGAAAGACAACGATGGATATCCACTGCATTTTATCATGTGAGGATTCACTCAGAACCCCATAGTTGGAATGAAAATTATTTTAAACTGAAGGCATTTGAGATTCAACAGAAGTAAGTAGCAACCTTCTTGAAACTTTGCTTATCTGACTAAAACAGCAACTTCTGGGAAATGAGGCTACCATAATAAATCAGCCCTCTGGGGGTGTGTCATGGCCACGAAGATGGAAAGACCATTGGCAGCTACATAAAAACACATTATCACAAATTTCATTATTTCTCATTTGTTCTAAAAAACAATTTGTTTTTCCTAAAGAAACCCAGTTGTTCTTCCTACAAGAGCCTCCTCCCTTTCTTTTCCTTAATAAATTAGATGTGTAAAAGTCTAACTTTAATCACTTAACAAGACAGATACTTCTTTTGTTGACTCCCATATGCATATAAATCTTTTGCTCCTATTAATCTATATTTTGTCAGTTTAATTCACAGGGTCACTTACTGAACATAAGAGAGTAGAGGAACAGTTTTTTCCTCCCTGACAATTACATTAACATTTAGATGAAAAAAAAAATTGGTCATTTCAATTGATGCTGAAAAAAGTCAATAAAATGCAACACTCATTAATAATTTAAAAACAAAACAATGTAAAACAACCTCTTAGCAAACTGGGAATAGAAGGAAACGTGATTAGTATAATGAAAGATATTTATTAAAACCCTACATCAAATACATTACACTTACCCGTGATATTTTAGAAGAATTCACACCAAAGTTAGAGACACATTAAAATAGTTTGTCATCATGACTTTTATTCAACATTTTCCTGGAGTTGTAGCAAAAGTAAGAAGACCTAAGGAAAAAAAAAAATGAAAGAAGAGACAGAAAATGATTGTCTCTGCTGATGATATAAAAGCCTATATAGATAATCCACAAATTATTAGAAATAATGAGAATGTTGGTCAAGTTGTTCGATACAAGATTGTGAGCTGCATAATTCCCCGCCCCCCCAAAATTCATGTTCACCTGGAACCTCAGATTGTGATCTTATTTGGATATAGGGTCTTTGTAGATGTAATTAGTTAAGGATCTCAAGATAAAATCATTCTCAATTTAGGGTAGGCCCTAAATTCAATGGCTGGTGTCCTTAAAAAAGAAAAGGAGAGAGGCCATTTGAAGACAGAGGCAGAGATTGGATTTTACTATCAAAAGCCAAAAAGTGTCTGGGGCCACTAGAAGCTGAGAGGAGTAAGCCAGGATTCTTCCCTTGAGACTCTGAGGAAGTATGGTCTTGCTGATACCTTGATTTCAGATTTACAGCCTCCAAATTTGTAAGAGAATAAATTTATGTTGTTTTCAGCCACACAGTTTGTGGTACTTTGTTATGACAGCTCTACAAAATTAATTGACATAAAAAATCAACTGTATTCCTAAACAGTATTAATGACCAATTAAAAATATAAAAGTAAAAAAATCCCATATGCAGTAATATCTAAAATTAACACGGCATAAAAGAAGACATGAATAGGATAGTATGTCATGTTTATGAATAGAGAAGTTGAATATCATAAAGATTGCAATTCTCCCTCTTCAATTCTATCAGAACCCTATAAAGTAATTCTAAATACAAATGAAAGAGCAAAAGGCCAAAAATAGGTAACACGATCTGCAGAAGATGATCAAAATAAAGGGACTACACTACCCGATATCAATTTATTAAGAAGCAATTATAACTCAGACGATGTAGTATTTGCATAGCTATAAACAAATTGACCACTGAGGTAGAATAAAAAACTCATAAATCAACCCACTAAGAAATCTTGATAAATAGCAGAGTTGTCATTATAACTTGATGGAAAAAGATATACAATTTAATAAACGATTATTCATACCGAAAAAAGAAAACACCATAAAATAAGATTCCTACATCACATAATGCATGCCTGCAAATTCCAGGTTGATTCGTTTCTAAATTATAAAAAGCCAAAGTTTAAAAATTTAGGAGAAAATGTAAAAATATATTTATGACTCTGAAATCTAAAAAAATTTCTTAAAGATGAAAAAAAAAAAACCAAGGAAATAACTCACAAAAGATCACAAACTATAGAAAAAAAGTTGATAAATTTAACTATATCAAAAATTTTAACTTCAGTGCAACAGAAGATACCCTAAAATTAAGTAAAAATGTGAGATGTTAACCTAAAAATAAAAAGTCAAAGAGAGGCAACACAGTGCATTTGAGATAAAAAAAGAATTGTAGTCAAAGAGAAGTGAGAGTGTATATGCAGAAAGAAAGACGGAATTGGGGTCTTTTCTGTGGGTAGGAAAGATTTCGAAAAAAATAAATAAATAATTTTTGTTAAAAAAAAAAAAGAATTGCAATCCATAGCCATAGATTCAGACAGAATTCCAAATTATGTCCTGATTACGGGGTGAAGACAAAAGGTTTTTATGAGAAAGCGAAGGAAAATAATTAGATAAATAGAAGGAAAGAATTTCTATTGGCGATAATAGGCTAAGTTATTCTTCATTTATACATGACTGTTTATCGATTCTAAAGAATGTCTTTATTTATCAGTCATTATAGTCAGGATGTCAGCTTTCTTTTAGTGTTACAGTTTTTGTAAAAGAATTTTGGTTTGGTCTAGTCTAAAGGTAGTTTTGCCTAGTTCAAACATTAAGATTCTTAGTGTAAGATGTGCACTGTAGTTCCTCTGGAGAGGCTGGCTCTGACTCTATTTTAAAATGGCTTCACTTATGCCAACTTTTCACATTTTCCCCTTTTGATTGGTTTCTTAGAAAGCATTGCTGATCAACCATCGAAAGACAATGCTGATCAGTTAATAAAAGCCTCCTTGGTCTTCTATTGCCAGGAAGGCTCATTCCTGGTATGTTATGTCCCAAATAGGAGGGAAAGTGATTTCCTTAGGAGTCTTAGGCCACATTTGAGCATTAAGATCAGCAGAACAGAGGAAGTTTACCACCATGTTCCTTTAGGGGCAGACATCTTTTACAGTTCCTTGAGATTTTTTTATATAAAGTCTCAAGTAATGTTAATTTATTAAATAGACTTAATTAGTTTAGCATCCTCTTATTTAGAGGGGGTGGGGAGAGAGCTAGGGAAAAATCCTTTTGAAAATCTCAGTTATTTTCCAGTTAAGGAAAAGACTTTTAAAAATTTGAATTTTGAAAAGTTTGCCAAATGTATCAAAGGTTTTAAAACACTTGGCCAAATAAAGTAAGTCACTGTGAGACAATACTTAGTTATCCATTTAACCGGAATGACAGTTAAAGACTGCAGGCAAATACAGAAAGTTAAAAAGTTATAAGCAAAACTTAGTTTTTAGTTTTCTTAAGTAATCAAAAACCTGATGATGAGGAGCATGAAAATTATTTTGAAGAAGTAAAATATTTGCTTTCTTTTTATAATCTATATCAGTAGCATACCAATAGTGTGAGAAAACTTTGACCACTTTAAAGAAGGAAAAAAATTTTTTTAAAATTTTTCACCAGTTTTTTTAAATTTTAGTTTTTTAATTAGAGTTGACATTCAATATTATTTTATGTTAGTTTTAGGTGTACAGCATAGTGGTTAGACATTTATATAATTTACAAAGTGATCCCCTCAATTAGTCTAGAATCCATCTGGCTATATTCCCTATGCTAGACTTCATATCTAGGTTAATATTTTGTAACTACCAATTTGTATTTCTTAATCTCTTCATCTTTTTCACCCAGCCCCCCGAACTTCCTCCCATCTGATAATCCCAGTTTGTTCTCTGTACTATGATTCTATTTCCATTTTGTTCTTTCATTTATTTTGTTCTTTAGATTCTTCATATAAGTGAAATCATATGGTATTTGTCTTTGGCTTCTGACTTATTTCACTTAGCATAATACCCTCTCGGTCCCTCCAGGCCATGCAAAGGGTAAGATTTCATTTTAAAAAAAATGCCTGAGTATTATTCATATTATATATGCACCATTTATTCTTTATCCAATCTTCTATTGATGAACACTTAATTCGCTTCCATATCTTGACTATTGTAAATAGTGCTGCAGTGCACATAGGAGTACTTATAAATTTTTGAATTAGTGCTTTGGTTTCCTTTGGATAAATACCCAGAAGTGGAATTGCTGAGTCATAAGTTAGTTCTATTTTTAATTTTTTGAGGAAACTCCCAGTTGTTTTCCACAGTGGCATACCAATTTGCAATCCCACCAACCGCGCACAAGGGTTCCCTTTTCTCCACATCTTCGCCAACACTTGTTTTTTTACTTACTGATGATAGCAATTCTGACAGGTGTGAAGTGATATCTCATTGTGGTTTTAATTTGCCTTTCTCTGATGATTAGTGACATTGAACATCTTTTCATATGTCTATTGGTCATCCGTATGTCCTCTTTGGAGAATGTCTATTCAGGTCCTTTGCCCATTTTTTAATTGGATCGTTTTTTTTTTTGTTGTTGTTGTTGAATTGTATGAGTTCTTTATAAATTTTGAATATGAACCCCTTTTCCAATGCATTATTAGCAAATATCTTTTCCCATTCAGTGGGTTGTCTTTTCATCTTGTTGATGGTTTCCTTTGCTGTGCAAAAAGTTTTTAGTTTGATGGAGTCCCATTTATTTTTTCTTTCGTTTCCCTTTTCCAAGGAGATATATCATAAAAAATATCACTAAGAGCAATGTCAGATTTTTTTTGCCTATGTTTTCTTCTAGGAGTTTTATGGTTTTGGGTCTTACAGTTAAGCCTTTAATCCATTTTGAGTTTATTCTTGCATGTGGTGTAAGAAACTGGTCCAGTTTCGTTTTTTTTTTTTTGCATATATTTGTTCAGTTTTCTCAACACCATTTATTGAAGAGACTGTCTTTACCCCATTGTATATGCTTGCTTCCTTTGTCATAGATTAAATGACCATATTGGTATAGGTTTATTTCTGGATTCTCTGTTCTGTCCCATTAATCTGTGTCTGTATTTATGCCAGTGCCATGATGTTTTGATTAACTATAATCATAGTATAGTTTGATATCAGGTAGCATGATACCTGCAACTTTGTTCTTCTTTATCGATTGCCATGGCTATTCAGGGTGTTTTATGGTTCCATATAAATTTTAGGATTATTTGTTCTAGTTCTGTGAAAAATGCCATTGGTATTTTGGTAGGGATTGCATTGGGTCTATAGATTGCTTTGGGTAGTATGGACATTTTAACAATGTTAATTCTTCCTATTCATGAGCACTGTATATGCTTCCATTATTTGTATCTTCTTCAATTTCTTTCTTCAATGACCTATAATTTTCCAAGTATAGATTTTTTATCTTCTTGGTTATTTATTCTTAGGTATTTTATTTTTTGATGTAATTGTAAATGAGATTGTTTTCTTAATTTCTCTTTCTGATAGTTTATCATTGGTGTATAAAAATGTAACCCACTTCTGAATATTAATTTTGTATTCTGCTACTTTACTGAATTCATTTATCAGATCCCACAGTTTTTTTGATGGAATCTTTAGGGTTCTCCCTATATAGTATCATGCTATCTTCAGATAGTGACAGTTTTACTCTTTCTTTTCCAATTTGGATGGGTTTTATTTCTTTTTCTTGTTCGATTGCTGGGGCTAGGACTTCCAATACTATATTAAATAAAAGTGGTGAAAGTGGACATCCTTGTCTATTTCCTGATCTTAAGAAAAACACTTTTAGCTATTCCCCATTAAGTATGATGTTAGCTGTGGATTCATCATATATAGCCTTTATGATGTTGAGATATGTTCTCACTATTTCCACTTATA
>NW_006436289.1:3385767-3396533 GCF_000325575.1 Pteropus alecto | reverse complement strand
CTTGAGAGCCTTCTTTCCTCTGGAATTTTCTGGAGAAATTTCTGGAGATGCATTCCTTAAAAATGCATCTCTATACCTTATACTTTCTTTTATCAATTTTTAATATTTTTAAAAGAATAGGTGTTGATTCTTCTTTGAATGTTTGGTAGAATTCACCTCTGAAGCCATCTGGTTCAGGACATTTGTTGAGAGTTTTTTGATTACCGATTCAATTTCATTAGAAGTAATTTTTTCATTCAGATTTTCTGTTTTTATTTTTTTTTCTTGACTCAGTCTTGGAAGATTTTATGTTTCTGGGAATTTGTTAATTTCTTCCAGATTGTCCAATTTGTTGGCATGCAGGTGCTCGTAGCATTTTCTTATAATCTTTTGTATTTATGTGGAATGAGTTGTTATTTCTCTTCTTTCATTTCTGATTATATTTAATTGTGTTCTCTCTCTTTTGTCTTGATGAGCCTAGTTAAAGGTCCATCGATTTCGTTTATCTTTTCAAAGAAACAGCTCTTGGTTTCATTGATCTCTTGTATTATTTTTATTATTTTATTTTATTTTTTAATCGTATTAATTTTTAGACTTTGTTTCATTTATTTCCACTCTGATATCTATTATTTCCTTCCTTCTACTCACTTTGAGCTTTGTTTGCTCTTCTTTTTCTAGTTTCTTTAAGTGTAAGGTTAGATTGTTTATTTGAGATTTTTCCTGTTTCTTGAAATATGCCTTATTGCTATGAATTTCCCTCTTAGGGCTGCTTTCACTGTGTTCCATAGATTTGGGGTCATTGTGTTTTCATTTTCATTTGTCTCAAGGTATCTCTTGATTTCTTTTTTGATCTCATTGTTAACCGATTTATTTTTCAGTAGCATGTTATTTAGCCTCCATGTGTTTGTGTATTTTTCATTTTTTTTTCTTGTAAATGACTTCTCGTTTCATACCATTGTGGTCAGAGAAGATTCCGATGCTGATTACCTGCCACCAAAAGTGACTCTGGAGGTGTGCAAGCCAAAGTCTGTCGATTGCTGCTGAAGGAGCCTCCTCCTATGAGTGTGGAGTGAGGCTGTTTGCCTAGCCATGAAAACACCTCCAGCAATGTGAGAGTTGGGTGGGATGGGGTCTCAGAGAGTTACCAGGGTGGAACAAGTAGAATTCACCAGGCCAATGCAGATTCAGATTTGGCCATGTTGTGGGGGGGTGGGGGGGCGGGGAGTTCAATACAGGCAAGAGGGTGCTTGTCTACAGGCTACACAGGAGGAGGTTTCAACAAAGGGACAATAGCAGCTGTCCCTCTAGCCTTCACTCCAAAGTCATACAACTCAGTCTTTCTCTGTAAGTCTCTGGTGCCTCCCAAGCTGCTGTCTCTCCACTGGAGCCCAGTGTGAGCTCTTGCAAGAGAGTGAATCTGTGTGTGGGCCCTTTAAGGAGATGTCTGAGTTTTCGGTAGCCTTCTGTCTCACCCAGACAGTTGAAATCCCTGCTGATTTTCACAGCCAAATTTTTGTGGGGATGCCTTTTTCTGGCACTGGACATCTGGGCTGGGGAGCCTTGGTGTGGGGCTGGGGCCCCTTGATCCTCTGGGGCCCCTTGATCCTCTGGGGGGACCTCTACAGTTGAGATATTTCTCCCAATGCTCAACTGCCACACATAGATGTGGGGCCAGCCCCACATGTCTCCACCCCACTTACCAGTCTCAGTGTGGCCTCTCTTTTTATATCCTTAGTTATAGGACTTCTGTTCAGCAAGTCTTCAGATGGTTTTCTAGGTTGATTGTTCTATTTTAGTTGTAATTTTAGTGCTGTCATAGGAGGAGGCGAGCACAGAATTTACCTATTCCACCATCTTGACCTTTTATCAGTTTGTTTTTGATATCTAAATTTACTTAATTAAATTAATTCCAATCTTATTCAGCTTGACCACATACAAAATTCTCTCAAGATTTCTTCTTCATAAACCTTCTACAACTTTCAATGTCCATTTTAGTTTTTCTCTTGTTTTCTTACCTGTTCAGAAATAATCAACTTGTTTTAGAACAAACCACTTTAATTTATTTTCCTTAAAAATGCATCTCTATACCTTATACTTTCTTTTATCAAAAACATATATTAATTTCTTTCCATATTAATTAGAATTCTTAACTCCTGGAAACCTTAATTTTTATTTAAAAACTAACAATTAAGCTGTTTCTTATTTGTATCCTTTATAATAAATAGGCAATAGTAAATAAAGTGTTTTACTTAGTTCTGTGACTCCTTCTAGTGAATAATCAAACCTGTGAAGCGGATTATGCGAATCCTCAAATCTATAGCTGGTTGAGCAGAAGTACGGGTGGTCTTGGGACTTGTGAGTAGTGTGTGATGTGGGGGCAGTCTTGTGGGACCAGGGCTTTAACCTTTGAGGTCTGTGCTAACTCTAGAAAATTTTGAATTGTTGGACACCTAGTTGGTGTTGGAGAATAGATTACTGTGTGGAAAAATAACACATATTTGCTACCAGAATAAAACTACACTCTCATTATTGCTTTTTGGTCCTCTAATTTATGGATTTCTTGCAGACTTGTTTATTGGGACTGTCTCTTCTGCTTTTTTTTTTTTTTTTAAAGTTCGGGAGTTATTTAATTAAAACTTTCTTATTTAAATTAATATATGAAAGTAAATTTCCTTCTAAGTTTTGTTTAGATGTATGTAACAAATTTTAACATGCATAGTTTTTTTTACCATCTCTATTAAACTGTATTAACATAATACTTATTGGAGCAAGACAGAATGTATTCTCTCTAAGATCAGAAGTAAGTCAAGTGTGTCTTTTCTTACCACTTTTACTAACACTGTACTTGTGGTTTGAGAGCTAGATTAAGAGAGATTCCTCTTGAGACATGAAGGGCCTACCCAAGTGAAAAGCAGTGGCCTGCTGAAGCTAGAGACAGGGTAGGAGAGCTGTATCACATTACTCTGAGATAATCCAAGCCCTCACAAAATTTATTTCAGTGGCCTGCCAAAGTTGGGGTAGGACAGGGGAGAACTGAGAGAAATCCCTCCAAAGCACTTCAGGTTGTATTCATCTAGTTCATGGTGGCGCTCTCCAGAGGCTAGACACAAGGCAGCTACATGTAGAGGAATCTAATGAAGTGCAATAATCTGGGAGTGAGACTGGAGAGCAAATAGAAATCCTAGAGACCTTGGTCTTCAAAGTCTAAAAGGATCTGTGAATCTTATGTATAATTAGATCTAAGTTCTACTGGAGGGAAAACTCTGATCCTGCCCTCAAAAATTTTAAAGCCAGTGATGAACCAAGTCAAACAACAGCTGTAACGATATCCAAATGCAGCTCAAGTAGAGGTTAAATGGACTCAATCCTGTATTACAGCAACTTGATAGAAGAAAGAGAATGTCCCTTTTTGGGGGGGAGGGGTAATATTATTTCTTTCGATATCTACTATTTATACAAAATGTCTGACGCAGAGTCAAAAATTACAAGTCATATAAATATGACTCAAAGATGGTTTTGTTGTTGGAATTATTAGGCAGAGATGTTAACTATGGCAAATATGTTAAAGAATCTAGTAGAAAAACTGGACCATAAATAGATGGGGGAACTTCAACAGAGAGATTATAATTATTAAAAAGAACCAAACAGTTATTTTGATGGAACTTATACTGAAAATATTAAAAATAAAAAAAAAATGAAGACATGAAAATTTTATTTAAATTATGGCAGACAGGGCTCAGAAGAAGAAAGGAACAGCAATTCTGAAGACAGGCCAATAGTAGTTATAAAAAAAAAAAAAACCCAAAGGAAGAAAAGCAAAAAAGCAAGAACATATTATATAAGATCCGTGAGGCAATATCAACTAGTCTAATAAACAAGTAATTAGAGGCTTAAAAAGAGAAGAGATATTATGGGGCAGTAGATATATGTGAAGAGATAATGGCTGAAAATTTTCCAAACTGATGAAAGACATCAACTTGCAGGTATAAAAAGCTTAGTAGACACCCAGAACAACAAAATGAAGACTTCTTCAACTACGCAGATCATAATCAAACTACTAAGAAGCAAAAATAAGCAATCTTATAAGTAGCCCAAGAAAAAGGCACACTATACACAAGGTGTATTAGTCAGGGTTCTCCAGAGAAACATAACCTATCGAATGTAATATATTGTGGAGTTCATAGCAGAAATAGAAATAAAACTATATAATGAGAGCACAAAGGATGGCAGAAAGTAAATAGAATTATACTGTTGTATGGTTCCTACATTAATTGTGAAGTAGTGTAATATTAATTGAAAATAGACTACAAGTTAAAAATACATCACTCTAGAGCAGAGTGAGCAATTTTTTTTTTCTATAAAGGGCCAGACAGTAAGTATTTTAGGCTTTGCAGACCAGAGTGTTGCTGTCACAAGTATTCAACTTTGCTGTTGTAGTGCAATGCAAAAAAACAATCACAGACCACATATAAACATATGGAGATCTGTGTTCCAATAAAATTTTATTAAAGAAAACAAGCTGTGGACCATTTTTGGCCCATATATTATTTACGATATAGACCACAGTTTGCTATAGTTGAGCAACCGCTGATAGTAAAACAAAGAAATATAGCTAAAAATTCAATGAAACACACAAAGATTTGCATATAAATGTTTATAGCAGCCTTATTCATAATAGCACCAAATTGGAGACAACCTAAATGTCTTTAAACTGATGAATAGATAGACACAATGTGGTATATCTATACAATGAAATAGTATTCAGCAATAAAAAGGAATGAACTACTGATACATGGTACAATCTGGATGAACTGCAAAACTATGAAGCTCAATGAAAGAAGCCAGACACAAAAGACTACATATTGCATGATTTTATTTACAATATAAAATTGGAAATGTCCAGAAAATGCAAGGCTATAGAGACAGGAAGTAGATCAGTGGTTGCTTGGGGTTGGGATGAGGAGGGGGTGGGAGTGAGGATTAACAGTAAATGAGCATGAAGGATCACCTTGGGGTGATAAAAACATTCTAAAACTAATTTATGGTGATGGTTCTGCACAGCCATAAAATACAAAATAGATTGAAATGAGGAGGTCTGGAGATAGAGGAGCAGCTAGGAGGAAATGATTATAGGATTCCAAGGGAGGGACAAATCCAGGTGCCTTGTTTGTCTTCACATAATAGTCTCTGGAATAGTCTTTTTGCCTCTGGGCTAATCTTTACTAAACATTTTCCACGTTCTAATATAGTCCTGAGGGTTTTGATACTCCACTCAGTTACAATGATTCACTAAGGCAGGGATTCTAGGGGTGGTGGGTGGATGTGTGCAGTTCACAAGAGGGTTCAACTATATACCTGAAATGGGTGAATTATACAATATGTAAAATAATTAATATTAATATGTAAAATAATTAAATATCAATAAATTAATATTTTAAAAAGTCAGCAAAGACTTCTGTTTGTACAGAAAATGTAACAAGCCACAAGACAAAAACAAAAACAAAAAAACACTGTTCTCACCCTAACAATGAGAAAAAGGCCAGATAATATACTTTCTTGAGTACATCAGAGAGCTCAAGTAGCAAGACAACAAAATGACCTGAATTTCTAAGAGAGACAAGCCCCTTCAAGAAGAGATGATATTCACTAACCATTTCATCTTTGGCAGAGCACAGGAAAAAGAGAAGGGAGTGATAGAAAAAGGAGAGAAGCAGCCAGCAAAAATGTAAATGAATTGTTAAAGAGCAAGTATGGGCAGGTGTGCTGGTTGGAAATAGCTGGGGGTGCCAGAAAAGGGTAGGCGACAGTCAACCATAAACTCTTCTTCATGTCTCTCTGCTGGTGCTCTCAAAGAAGAGGGGCAGAGCAGGATATTGAGAGTATCCCTACTTGGTGCAGGCATGAAGGAAGTGAGTGGCAGCTGCTAATGAATGGACATAAAGCCCTGCAGACTTCCTCAGGCTCTCAAACAAAAGCATTAAAAAGCAAAAACTTTGAGAAGGGGCTATGAATACTACAGCTCCTAGGGTCCAGGAAAAACTCTTTTGCTAAGGCAGGAAGATTAGAAATACAACCTGTGTGCTTTGGGAGATGTACAGGTAACTTTCTTATCCCTAGGACACAAACAAAATTCCATTGCTGCAAAGAGAGGAAATAGAAGAATAAAACCTGTACTCCTAGGAGAGAGACAGGAAGCCATTTTGGATACTGAGCAGAAGTCTGCTCCACTGTGGGTAGGCTAGGACACTCCCACCCAGACCAACCATAGATACAAAACAGAGTGTGGCTTCCAAGAGAAGGAGGAACAGAAGTTCTGAGAAGGGCTGTCTCAAAGACCCAGGCACAAAGGACCTGCCCAAGACAGAGGCTGGACCAGGAAAATAGAACCTCTCCTGCCCCCATCCTAGTGCTAGTACCCAGTAGCACGAGTACAGCAGTGATTTGCAGCTGGTGGAGGGAGAGATGGCTGACAGCGGAGGGGTAAGCAGAAACACAGTAAATCCTCCCAGTCCCGTTCCGTACTCTCATGAGAATCCCTTTGGGTGTCTTTCAATCTCTGCTGTCCATTTCACTCCCCTTCTTTGTTTCTCTCTCTCCTTCCCTCTCTTCCTCTTCCTGAGCTGCTCTCCCCCAACAGCCTTTCTCCTGTTCCTTGAATGCACATACTTTATCTTTTACACCATATTTTCACTGTACATTTTCTATGTGTAGTTATGTTTAGATACAAAAATGCCATTGTGTTACAACTGCCTAACATATTCAGGACATTAACATGCTGTACAGGTTTGTAGCCTAGGAGCAATAGGTTATACTGTAAGCCTAGGTGTGTAGCAGGCTATAACATCTAGGTTTGTGTAAGTGCACTCTATGGTGTTCACACAATGACACAATTGCCTAAGGATGCATTTCTCAGAACGTATCCCTGTCGTTAAGTGATGCAGTTTCAAGAGTCAGACTCCACCACTTGCAGGCTGTGGGACCTTGGGCAAGTGTGTTAAGCTTTTAGTGTCTCATTTTTCTCTACTGTCAAATGAGGGTTGTGATGGAATTTATCATAAAGGGTTGTTGTGAGGATTAAATGAGATGGTCCATGTAAAATGCTTAATACAATGCATGCTGCTCGATATATATTAGCTATTATTATTATAGTTCTCATCAGAGGTAATAAAGTCCTGGATTCATTATTGAAGTTAGAGTGAAAAGAGGAGATGGAAGTGCAGGATATTGTTAAGACTGAATTGACTCACTGACTGATTAAATATGAAGGACGAGAGTGTGGGCAGTGCTAAGAGTGGCTCTACATTTTGAGACTATGAGATTGGCAGAGTGGTAGTGCTGATGGTACCTAAAAGGTGGCCATTCAGCTCTGGCCACCTCCATTTGGGACTGCAAGCCCAGTGGTGCCAATCCACTACTGTTTTAACTGAAGTCAGTAATCCAGATGATTATATGAAATTTCCTGAATTTTTAACATTCTTAAAAATGTGGAGCAAACAAAACATGACTGTGAGGTGCAAATTTGCAACCTCTTAGAGATTCTGCTACTGTAGAGATCATTGATATATGATTTCTTTAACTTAGGATTTTCTTCTCTGGCTCAAGGATCTTGTCTCCCTAAAATAGTTTTGTTTCCTTTCAAATAAACCTTGGAGGACTTTTAACTTCAGCCTAGAATGTAATTAGCTGGCAGGAGTGTCATCACTCCCATAGTAACGTGAAAGATTCAGATAATGTACAAAATGATAATTTTTGTTTAACTTACCAGCAACTGGGGTCACAGACCAACCATCTAACTTAAAGTCTACGGAAAGACAGGTACTTCCAAGAACAGAAGATACACAAAAACCGATTCATTTTGGAAGGAGAAATGGGTAAAAAGAATTTAGTTAATTTTTAAAAATAAATTGCTCACAGCTGAGTGTGTGCTAGTGTGAGAGTATGGAACTTCTAGGAGTAAAGACATAAAGAGAGTATGCACCTAACTGCTTGCTCTTCTCCTTGGACCTCAATCAAGCACTCATGAGAAAGAAGAGGTCAAGAAAGAAGACTGGATAAAGCCTCCCTCAGTAGTGCTGCCTGGAGGAGAAACAAGCTTCTTGATGGAAAGGCATACCTTCTCCTCTGTGTCCTTTTAATCTAAGAACAAAAGCCTATGCCACTGGGGGAAGAGTAGTCAATCTTTCCCAGAGCACATCTGAAGACTGACCATGACTGGGGAGATGGAGAAGAGATAAAACTGTGTACCCCTGGGGGAGGGCAGGGAGCTGTCCTGGACCCAGACGAATAGAAATTTCTTTATGCTGTAGGGAGGGATAGAAGATTACTGAGAAAGACACCCCAACCCTGCCCAAACCAGGACACAGGGCCTGTTTAGGACTGAGGCTGAGCCAAAACAACAGAAAATCCCATGCTTTCTCCCCGCTGGGATAGGCAGCATCAAGTGAAAAGCAACAGCGGTCAACCACAGGAGAAGGGGAAATGGCATGGAGAGAGACCCTTTATGAGATACAGGCACACAGGGAAAGATGAAGCTAAGGGTGAAATAAGAACACTAAGAAATACCCTTTGTTAAAAGAAATGCCCATCCTAAGCACCAAATCACTCTAGGGAAATTTGGAGCTGATGGTGAACTTCAGATCACCATAGCAACAAAATACCCAAACCTAGTTTAACTTCTGACTAGATTAAGTGACCCCCCCCACTAATGGCCTAGGAGAAGAGGTGTACAATTTCTATGCATAAATACCATTTATTTAAAGTCCATTCTGTTCTAAAATTTATTTCTGATAATAAATAAAAGAATTATGAGACACACATTAAAAAAATCAAGGAAAAAATCTTTGGAAAAGGAGCAAGGCAATCAATAGAATCAGACTCAGAGGTGACCCAGATGTTGGAATTATCAGACAGGGACAGTTACAGAAATGAAGTATGCCTTTGGTGGCTGTGATAGTTAATTTCATGTGCCAGCTTGGCTGGGTTAAAGGATGCCCAGTTAGCTGGTAAAACATTTCTGAGTTCATCTGTGAGGCTGTTTCCAGAAGAGATGACTGATTCAAGGTAGACTGAGTAAAGAAGTTGGCCCTTTCTCCTCACCAATGTGGGTGGGCATCATTCAATCCACTGAGGGCCGGGAGAGAATAAAAAGGTAGAAGGAAGTGGAATTTAATTTCTCTGCTTGAGCCAGGACACCTATCTTTTCCTACCCCCAGACATCAGTGCTCTGGTTCTCAGACCTTTGGAGATACACACACACACACACACACACACACACACACACACACACACACACACACACACACACACACACACACACACACACACACACATATATATATACATATATATTTAAATATATATACATATATAAACTTTTCCCCATTTACTAATTGGGTTATTAATATATGTGTGTGTGTATATGCATATATATATATATATACATACATACATACATATATATATATATTCTCCCCAAACCCAAAAATAAAATTAATAACCCAATTAGTAAATGGGGGAAAAAGTTTACCCATTTCGTCAAAGAAGATATACAAGTGGCAAATGAATATATAAAAAGATGCGCGACATCATCACGTTAGGGAAATGAAAATTAAAATTATAAAGAGAAATTACTACACATCTATTAGCATGTCTTAAAAAAACTGACAGTACTGAGTGCTAGCAAGATGTGGAGCAACTGAAACTCTCATATATTGCTAGAGTATGCAAAAATGGTTCAGACACTGTGAAAATCAGTTTGGCAGTTTCTTATAATGTTAAAATAGGCTTACCCATCACGACTGCCACCCAAGAAACATGAAAACTTATATTCGCACAAAAAACCTATTCATGAATGTTTATAGAGGTTTTATTCACATTTTCCAAAAACTAGAAATAACCTGAAAGTACTTCAACTGGGTAAACAAACTGGGATACGTCCATATCCATGCAATGGAATACTTCTCAGCAGTAAAATGGCACAAACTACTGATAGACACACAACATGTATGAATCTCTAATGTATTATGCTAAGAAAAAGAACTTAGACTAAAAAGGCTTATGTGACTTTTTAGAAAAGGCAAAATAGGGACGGAAAATAGATTAGGGGATTACTAGGGGCTGTAGATCGGGGCAAGGACTGACCACAAAGGGACCTGAGATAATGTTTTGGGTGTGATACAACTATTCTGTATCTTCACTGTGGTGATGGTAACATTACTGTCCAAACTTCATATAATTATATACGAAAAATGATGAATTTCACTGGATGTAAGTTATACTACAATAAATTGACTTTTAAAAAAACTAGACAGTCATTTTCTACATTTGCTCCAGTTAGATTGTTTTGCACACCATTAAAAAAAAAAAAAGAGTTCATAAAAAAAGAGCTCCTTGAAGGTACATGATAAATCATTTGAAATGCTGATTTCCCCCAACAATGTTTTCAATTAGAATTTTGAAATAATAAACCCATAACATTTTGATGATGTTAACAAAAATATATGTCCTGACCTTGTTCAAAGTTTAAAGATTTTGTGATTATACATGAGTTTTTATCCCATTGATAGTCATACTTTTCTGAGGCTTACATCAGTGCTCAATATATCAATTCCAAGAATGAAGAGGTTTGAAGAGTCTGAAGATCTCAAAACATGAGACACGTGCCTTTTAAAATATTGCGACAACTTCTCTGAAGCCCACATAGTTAACATCGAGTGTTAGTAGGACATGGAGAACCAGAACCAATTGCTATGAGTCAGTGTATGTGGGAGATAGTTTGGCATGTTGGA
>NW_006436289.1:3361606-3385735 GCF_000325575.1 Pteropus alecto | reverse complement strand
AGGTGGCAAATGTCAAGATAAGTCAAGGTCAGAATCCAGGGACTCAGAGGAGGCCTATGGCTATCAAAGTAAGAAACTCCTCCTTGGAACTGTTCCCTTCTACATCATATCATTCTAACTAAAGCTTTATTTATTTATTGAACACAGACAATCCACTAGGACCTTGCTTATGCTAAAATATATATCTTCATGGCAAACCTGTGTATAGTTATTATTATTCTAATTTTACAGAAGAAACTGAGCTAGTGTCTGGGTCAGGAATGGAATTTACATCTTTCTGAGTCCAATGTTCCTACTTGTTTCACATTATCCTGCATCTCATGAGAAATCACCCGGCATTCAGGCTTATTTGGCCCTAATGCACGTTTTCCAGATTTCTGAAGACTTTTTTCCCCATCTTTGGAGAAACGTCTTTCCACTGGCCCTGTCATCTTTCTTTATGATTTGCAGTGCATTCTAGATCTCAGAGAGTATTGACCCTTTCTCTCTCTAAGGCCCTGACAGTTTCCTACCTTTTCTCTACTATAAAAGATTCATTCCTCTTTACAAGGTTATCTTCTTGATAACACAGCAGCATTTCCAGTTTTGCAACATTCCTTGCTTGCCTGGAGCCATTGTCAGTCTCTTTACAGTGAAAATGCCACAGATCCATAATTACCCTTCATTTGGGGATGGGGAAAAATTTTTCCCTTAAAAATAATTCAGTTAGGTTATTATTTATCAAGATTTAAAATGTATATACCCAGATATGTTCTGATTTGTTTTGAAATGTTATTTATGGACTATCAAACAAAAAATAGTTTTGTATTTTTTTTCAGAGGTGATAACATAGTATAACTGAAATTCACAGGACTGATAATTAAGAGACCTATTCTACCCTAAATTCATTGTTCAATCAGCTATATAGCCTTCAGTAAATCATATAACCACTTTGAACTTCAGTTTCTTGATCTGAAAAATCATGCATAGTTTTACCAAACAATTTCTAAAGAGATCTTAGAGACCCAAATCTCACTCTAGATTGCTAATGTATGCTAATGAAAAACTTTTTCATTGCTAATGAAAAACTTATATTAGCTAGAATATCAGCTCATCTTGGAATGTTTTTTAGTGTATTTGTGTTTCCCTTGTATTTATAGCCTTTGTTTGAACTAAATTCTTGTTCAGTCATGATGGACACGAACTCTCATTCACAATATACACAACCTCAGTATAAAACATACACAGAACATACTCCATGCACACACCCACACCTCTTCTTCTCTCTGTCTCTCTCTCACCACCCCCCACACATGCTGTAGTGTAAACCCTGACAGTTTTGTCCTTAATTTGTCATGTAAGTGCCTGACTTTAGCTTTGATTGATATCTTGAATAATAAACACATTGTCAGCCATGAGACAAGATAAGGAGCCAGGCCACCTCTCCTCACTGAGATTTGTTTTAGAGATTTTGGTTTCTTTTGATAACTGACCATTTGGGTCACTTGTTTTTTCTCTCCTCCCCACTTTAAATTCCCTCTCTTATGTTTTAAAGTCACCAATAAAGAGTGAGCCTACAAAATCCTAGTCCCTCCATAATCATTCCTAATAATAACAGAAGCCTAGGCCTACTCTGTCTCTCTCCCTCTACCTGTGACCTTACTGTGTGGCCCCAGGTGTGTTGTGTAATTTCCAGTTTTTGCTGTAATAAGCCTTTATTTTTTCAAAGTTTCCTAATTGGTTATTGCCATTGAGCATTTTGTAATATTAATAAGAACCGCAAAGGCTAGTCCCAAAACAATATTGATTGTTGAAAGGCTGAGACCATCACAAAATACCCTTATGCATACATTCCTTGGAAACACAAACACAGGATTGAACATTAAAGCAGTGGTTCCCAAAGTTTTTGGCACCAGGGACCAGTGCTCCTCTGAGAATCTAATGCCTGATGATCTGAGGTGGAGCTGATGTGGTGATGCTAGTGCTGAGGAGGGCCTGCAAATACAGATAAAGCGTGGCTCACTGGCCAGCTGCTCACCTCCTGCTGTGTGGCTGCCGTTTCTAACAGGCCAGGGTCTGGTACTGGGCCACAGCCCGGGGCTTGTGGATCCCTGCATTAAAGAACATCTAAGCTCCCCACTTCTAAAGTATGTACCCATTTGTCTTAGTCCATTTGGGCTTAAAGACGTAAAGAAGGTATTTAATCAAAGAGCGATTATCAATAAAGAAAAATTATAAAAAATTAAGAAACAAATAACCGAATGGAAATTCTAAAGTTGACAAATATAATAACTAAAAAGGAAAGTTCACTAGATGTGCTCAATAGTAGATTTGAATGAGCAGATCAGCACATTTGAAGATAAATTGAGAAAGATTATACATTCTGAAGAATGAAGAGAAAATGAGAAAAATAAATAGATCCTCAGAGGTATGTGACACAATTTTAAGCATACCAACAAACACATAATGGTAGACCACAGGAAAGAAGAGAGAGAAAAGAATAGAAAAAAATATTTGAAGAAATAATGGTTGACAATTTCTCAAATTTGATTAAAAGAAAAACCCACCAAAATCTACACATGAAGGAGCTCAACCAACTCCAACTAGGATAGTATAAAGAGATCCTTATCCAGACACATCACTACAAAAATGTTGAAAGCCAAAGCAGAAGTGAAAATAAGGAAATCAGAAAGAGAAAAATGACTAGTCTTGTGCAAGGCAACCACAGTAAGATTAATAGCTTATTTCTCATTAGAAATGATGGAAGAAGAAGACAGTAGGGTGGATGACATGTTTAAAGTGCTGAGAGGGAAAAAATAAACCCCACAAAACTCATCGACCAGAATCTTTTTCGAGCAAAACTGTCTTTCAAAATTGAAGGTTAAGAAAAAGAGACAGACTCACTGATTCGCCACAGCAACTCTAGTCTAGCAAACTCCATTCATGATTTGCAGAGACCAAAAAAAATGGCATAGATGATAGAGGCTCTGTTCATTCTTCTGGCAACCAAATCAAAGTTGTGACAGAAACAAGGAGCAGCAGCAAGGAAAAATCGCCTGGGATCTAGATAAACAAGCCATACAACCACGAAGAAATCCAAGAAAGCACCCTGCAACAGCAGAAGGTAGGATGGGGCGAGGACGCAGGGATCCCCAGTCCCAAGCAGCTGAGTGAGACAGAGGCTGTGGCAGCGGCAGCGGCAGAAACCTCTTAAAGGGGCCGCATCTGCGCGAGCGCATTTTCACAGTGACGGACATGTTCACTCTGAGCACCAGTGCCCAGTCGGCTGCGCAGGGAGCACCAGGGACTTACAGGGAGACATTGTCAGAGTGAGGATGGAGGTGAGATGCTTTTAGTACAGAGGTATCAGCGGTATCCATTGTTCCCTGTTGAGCCCTCCCCCATCTTAGTGTGCGGACACAGCACTGCCATTGTGACGTCAAACTGGATAACAAAGGTTGCTCTGCCCAGAGCATTCCCTGAAAACCCTGCCTCCCCCAACTCAGGCCTCAACCCAAGCCACATCCAGGTGCATTGTTACAAAGTCAGGAGCTCCTTGCTGAGGCTCACACTGGTGTGGCCTTTTGAGGCAACTATAAGCACAGCATCTGTCAAATGTCCCCAGAGGGGTAGAAGCTTGGGCTAAATTTGGCCTGCAGCTGAACCTCTCTCAGGACTGTGTTACGGGACACCTACTTCACAAACGCACTAATAAGACCAGGAGACTTAAGAACTTTGCTTAGTACATAGAAACAGACATGGAAAGATAGCCAAAATGGGAAGACAAAGAAGCAGATACCATATGAGAAAACAGAACAGAGATCCAGATATAATGTAGTCAATTAATCTAACAGATGCAGAGTTCAAAATACTGGTTATAAAGATGCTCAATGAACTTTTGGAAAGTGTAGATAAATTCAGCAAAGAGATTTAAAAAAAAAAAAAAACATTAAAGTGCAAATGGAAATTATAAAAGGGAACCAGTCAGAAATGAAGAACACATTATCTGAGATGAGAAGTATATTAAATGGAAAAAACAAAGGAATCAAGAAAGTGAATAAAGAAGAGGATCACATGCCCTATCTAGAGGACGGGAAAGTCAAGGACACACAAACAGAATGGCAAGAGATAAGATGCCAAGACTATAAACATAATTTAAAGAGGATATGGGACATTATTAAGGATCCAAATATCTGTCTGATTGGCATAACCGAAGAAAATCATGTTGAACAGCTGCTTGAAGAAATAATGATGGAAAACTTCCCTAACCTAATGAAAGAAATGGACATAAAACTCCAGGAAGCTCAGAGAATTAAAAAAATCAGGGATCCAAAGAGGCCCACTCCAAGATATATCATAATTAAAGTGCCAAAGTTTAAATACGTAGAAACAATATTAAAAGCAGCAAGAGAAAAACAAATAATTACATATAAGGGAACACCCGTAAGATTGGAAGCTGATTTCTCAAAAGAAACTATTCAGGATAGAAGGGCTTGGCAAAAATATTCGACAGGATGAAGACCCAGGAGCTACAACCAAGAATACTTTATCTAGCAAAGCTATCATTTAGAGTCGAAGGACAGATAAAGAGCTTCCCAGACAAAAAAGAAGCTAAAGGAATTTATCACCATCAAGCCAGAATTATAGGAAATGTTGGAGGGACTTCTTTAAGAAGACAAAATTCAGAAGACTTCAGATTAAAAGACACAAACAGACTAAAAGGAAAGGGATAGAAAAAGATATTGCTTTGATGGATCTAGAAGATATTTAAGTCAGACAGAGAAAGATAAACACTATATGATTTCACTTATATGTGGAATCTAAGAAATAAAAAGAACAAACTAATCAAAAACAGACTCACAAATATAATGGACAATTTGGTGATGAATAGTAAGGGGGTTTGGGTGGTTGGGAGAATGGGTGAAGGGTTAAAGAAGTACAAATTAGTAGCTGATGGGTGGTCATGGGGATGGGGAGCACGGCATAGGGAATGCAGTTAGCATTAATATTTTGGCTAGGTGGAGGGTCAGGGGAGGGAGGGAGCAATTAGGGGGATCATTATGAACTCTATAGATGTCTAACCAATGTACTATATACTTGAAACTAATTAAAATTAAAAAAAGAGACATTCGCAGATAAATAAAAATGAAGAGAACCCATTGCTAATGGATCTGTCTTACAAGAGGAATTCTTAACGTTGATAGTAAGTGGCCCAGCCAGTAATTTGAAGGGAAGCATACACACAAAGAATGACTATAGAATATAACTACCATGCATAATGAGAACCTGCTGTATATGGTACTTGCTAGAACACTCCTTAAAAACTTTTTTTAAATAGTAAAAATATCATTAAAGAAATTCGAAGTTATACCAGAAAGTATTTACTACAAAAGAAAGCAGTAAATAAGGAAAAGAACAAAAAGAAATGGGAAATATTGAAAACAACAACAAAATAAAGCAACTATCTCAATAATAAAATTAAATGTGAATGGATTAATCAACTGAATCAAAAAGAAGAGATTTCCAGATTGGTTAATAAGACAAGATTCAACTATATACTGTCAACAGGAGACATACTATATTTAATGATACAAATGGATCAAAAGTAAAAAGATGGCAAAAGATATATATACACTAGTCATAAGAAAGTCATAAAGAGTTGCTATACTATTAACAGACAAAATAGACTTAAAAAAATAATGTTACTAGAGATAAGAAGAACAAATTTCTAATGATATAAGGGTCGATAGATTAAGGATATACAACAATTAGAAAAATATATGCATCTAACAATGCAGCTCATTCTATGAAGCCTGTATTACTCTGGTAACAAAACCAGACAAAGACACTACAAGAAAACTGGAGACCAATATCTCATGAATATAGACATGAGAATGCTCAGTAAAATATTAGCACACTTAATCCATTAATTTATGAAAAGAATTATACACCATGACTAAGAAGAATTTATCCCAGGAATGCAAGGTGAGTTTAACATGTGAAAATAAATGTGATACGACTTATCAATGGTGTAAAAGAGAAAACTCACATGGGCATCTCAATAGAAATAAAAATAAAAAAAAGCATTTGACAAAATTTAACATGCTTTATGACTAAAACACTCAACGTATTAGTAATAGAAGGCAACTTCTTCAATCTGATAAAGAGCATCTATGAAAAACCCACAAATAGCATCATATTTAGTCGTAAAAGACTGAAATCTTCCCCAAGATGAGAAAAAAGGCAAGGATGTATGCTTTCACCACTGCTATTCACCATTGTACTGGAGATTCTAGGCAGGACAATTAAGCAAGAAAAGGAAAGGAAACATTTAGATTGGAAAGGAAGAAGTAAAGCTATCTCTATTTGCAGGTGACATGATGCCCTATATAGAAAATCCTAAGCAATCCACTGAAAATCTATTAGAACAAATAAACGAGTTCATCAAGATTGTAGGGTATAAGATCACAGTATACAGAAATCAATTGTATCTCTATAAATTATCGATGAACAATTTGAAAACAAAATTAAGAAAATTCCATTTGTAGTAGTGGCATAAAGAATTAAGTACTTAGGAATAAATTAAATAAAACAAGTGTAAATCTTAATCTGAAAATTACAAAATATTGTTGCAAGTAATTAAAGTATACCGCCCCAAATGGAAAGACAGCCCATGTTCATGGATCAGAGGACTTAATATTGTTAGGATGATAGTTTTCTCCAAATTGATCTTTAGATGAACACAATCACCATCAAATTTCCAACTAGCTTTTTTTTTTTTTTGCAGAAATTAATAAGCTGTTCCTAAAATTTATGTGGAAATTTAAGTGATCCAGAATAGCAAAAACAATCTTAAAAAAGAAAAAGGTCAGAGAATTCATGCATCTCAATTTGGACCTTTCTGCAAATTAACAGCAATCAAGCCTGTTTGGTACTGGCATAAGGATAGCCTTTTAGATCAATGAAATAAACCATTTATAATAAATTGAATTTTGGTGAGAGTGCCGAAGCAGATTAGCGGTTGCCTGGGGCTGGAAGTGGGAATGAAAAGAGATTGCATATAAACATGAGCAATCTTTTGGGATGATGGAAATGTTCGAAAATTGATTTTTAGGGATGGAAGTGTTCTAAAATTGATTTTTAGTGATGATTTTATAACTAGATAAATTAATTAAGAGTTAGTCAACTGTACACTTAAAATGGGTGAATTTAATGGTATATATATTATTGATCAATTAAGCTGTTTAAACAAAAAATATACAGTTATGTTGGATATATTCTCTAATACTTGAAAATCCTAAGGATTGCTTAAGATTTTCTCATCATATGCTGGCAACAATTTAGGGAAAATCAGTTCACTCTGTTTGGGGCTAGAGGGTACAAAATCAGGAATGTGGAATATGAAATAGAAATCATTCTTAATTTTATCTATAGCACCCTCTTCTGTAGAATTCCTCCTCCCTTTGAGGATCATTCTCTTCTGTTAACACCCATCACCACCCTCTTTTCTTTATGGTCAACTTCTCCTGTACGTTGTAAAAGAGTTCAGTGTTGAGTTCACAATCTTCCTCCCCAACCCAAATCTCATTCTCATTCTGTGAGTTTTTAATAGACATGGGAATGACATATCTGACATCTAAATCTTCATAGTTTCTTGTCTCTCTTCAACCCAGTGACCTTCCTCTTTGCACCACTTTAGATAATTAGACCCATGGGCACATATTATAGCTTGTAATTAATCATAATTTCTCCGCCACTTTGTGACTCCACTTAATGAGTACAGCCTCCTTTTCTTCTTACGGTCTACTCACTTTTTTAGTGAGGGCTAGATAATAAATATATTAGGCTTGTGGATCATATGATCACTGTCACAAATACTTGACTCTGCAGTTATGGGGAAAAAACAGTCATAGGCAGTATGTAAGCAAATGGGTATGGAGGTCTTCCAAGACAAACTTTATTTACAATACCAGGCCATAGTTTTGGTCCAGGCCATAGTTTATACCCCTCTCCCCTTGGCTCAGATATAGACTTGTATAAGTATAAGCAAATTATTTTGCCTTTTGAGTCTTCTTTTCTCTATCTATATAATGGGGATAATGTTCTCAAACTCTCCAAGTTTCTGAGAGTCAAATGAGAAGATGAACTAAAAGCTCAAGTGCAATTGATGACACATAGTATTGAGGGAATTCATAATTTTTTAAAGGAGTTCTAATAAATACCTTCTCTCTTCCAGTCTGAGTTCTGAATGAGTGGAGCAACTAGAAAAGAGTAAGCAAATGGAGAACGCCCCGCCCCCTAAATTCATGATTACTTCTAAGAAAGCTGAAATTGGAGAATGTGGCTTATACCTGCAAGGCAGGTGGTCTTTCTGATGCTGAATCCCAGAATCAGAGAAGCTTACCTACCCAGTCCAGGCAGCAGTAGACAAAGCCAGGCCTTCTTGAGTACTTTCTTATGAACAATCACGAATATCCTTCCAAATGGAAAGAAATTTCAGGAATGGGTTCTTAATGTTCTGCCTAGAACAAATGTTTGTTCCCTTCCTCCACTGTCCCCAAACTGGATACTCATGTTGATAAGGTCAGAGCACTCTCTCCCACAGGGTGTTGGCAACACACCCACACAGTCTCGTGGTTTTCTCCAAGTGTGTGCCAGAGGAGTTTCTCTGAGTTTAGGTCAAACTTCTCTTGAAATGTCTTCCAAAAGCAGAGAAGAATGAACTTTAACCTTCAGAGGCCAATGGATATTGCTGAAAAAGATCTTGCTAAAGGATTAAAATTTTTTGGCAGTGTTTTTTATCTTAAAAATTCATGCAACTATTACATTTTCCCCAAGGAATGTTGAAGATTAGATTGACAAAAATTTCTAAAGCTACTTACTAATTAAATAGCTTTAATTCTACCTTCCCTCTGCAAATCATTGAGTAAAATTAACACCATAGGAAAACGCGCTATTTAGTACCTACTACTCCTCTTCTTCCAAAATGCACTCTAATACTCCCCTTATCACTGGGCAAAATGATTTTAATTTGAGAAACACAAGTCAGCTTTCTTTTAGTACATTTATTTACTCAAGGATTGGAGATTCATACCCTGAATCCACTGTGCCCATTCCTGTGGGCTGCAGGCCCACACAAGTCAAAGGCCTGGCACTCTAGCCCCAGCTCAATTGCTGATGCTGTGACCTCAGATAAGTTTTGTGGACTCTATGTCCCAGGCTCTTTGTTACATGGGGGTACTAGTTTCTTTCCTGATTAGCTCTGTAACTATTATGGAAACAAAATGAGTTAATAATATATTTTAGGGATACAAAGCATTTGTCTGTTTACTATGCTATCATCTACGTGGCTGTGCTAATTATGCTGTGGCTCAGAGCATACATTTATCATCAAGGATTTATGGAGTTACATGTTTTCACTTAATTCCACGTAGGTAAGCAGACTTCCAGGGTTTAGTTTAAGAATCTTGGATACTATAATAATTGTCACAATACTGTAGCATAAGGCAGTAAGTAGAGAGAAACATTCCTTAAAAGGAGTGGGGGAGGATTGGTGGGATCTATATCTCTTTTCTTTCAATAAAATTATTTTAGAAATTACCTACTGAATTTCTGTGCCAGTCTCCAACGCGCTGTGATCATAGTCCTGATATCCATGTGGTTTTACGAATATGTGCCTGGAGGGATTGGTGTAGATGCAAACAAACAAATGTTATATGGATATCCATATATTAAAAAGTATATGAATACATGCATGTATATCTATACACATATCCATACCTGGATATCTCTATCTCTACTTCTGTATATAGATATCTATATATACATATGTATATATATCCATATATCTGTATCTATATCTAGATATCTCTATATCTAGGTATCTCTGTGTCTATGTCCATTTCTCTCTATTGATAGCCCCGTGCAAAGCAATGAAAATTAAATATGGCTGATAAAATATGGTGGTAACATGCCATTTGGTAGGTGGCTGCATTTTGACCAGATACCACCTTCAGTGACAGTGATCCTCTCATTGACAGAATTTTATTTTTCAGGTTCTCTCCTACCCTATTACGATGCAAATTCCAGTGGGATTTAGACCTATAGCTCTTCTTTTTATGGCCTGAGATTTAATTTAAATCGTTGTTGGAGTGCTTAATGTACGCAGTTGTTTAAGCAAGAGAGTTTATAAAAAAACACTCCAAATCTTAAGATGAACCAGCCAAATCAATTCTCAGTCATTCAGGAACTATGGACAAGGGCTTCCATTTTTCTTTCCAGGTTTTCAGATATTTCTCCTGCAACTGTGGAAGTGACTAATCCCACAACAGCAAAACAAAGGCAAGAGCAAGGGAAGTGCACTATATATATAAACATGTAAGGCCTCAAACAAGTGTGACCCTGGACTGTGATTACATATATCTAATCTCTGAAACAAACTTAAGAACTCCTTCATGGCTTCTGTCTTCTGGCTCTGTAGAGTGAGCAGAAACAAGTCATTGAAAGAAAGGCTGTTATTCCAGCTGGAATGTTGTGGCCACAAATGGCATTTCAGCTTTTGATCAATGAAGCTTATAGGGAAACTCTAACCCTGAAATTAATGCAAAGACTGCTTCAACCAAAGAAACTCTGGATGGCTATAATTCCTGTGAAAGAGTATGAGAACATGATGGAGAAGATATTCATCCATTGGTGTGGTACCTTCCAACTCTTATTTGCATGCTTAATGGCAGAGACAGTAGAGAGAGCAATAGATCAATCAATGCTTTTCAAATGGTGGTAGCAACCCTTTAGGGATAGTAAAATTATTTTATTTAGACATAGAAAATAATTTTAAAATGGAATGGAATGGAATGGATTAAAATAGCGTAACTAGAAAATATCACAGTACATTTTATGTGGTAACTATTTTATGAGACGTGTGTTGTGTGTGTGTATGACCTGAATGGGCTTTGATAATTTGATATGATTTTCTTTCTGTAGATCCTGGACAAAAAATGTTTGAGAAACGCTGCTATAATTTAGTTCTTTGCCACATACTTTTAGGATTCTGGGTTTAAAAATCTAAAACTAAAATTCTGGCCACACAGCAATGACAACTCTAAAGAATACACCCTGAACTTTTATAGCAAAGTTTCTCAACTACTTTAACATGAAGAGATTACAAACCCTAGGTGGAAACAAGCTCCCTGAAAAAACAAATGGGAGATTTAGACTGAAGCCTTGGTAGGCAGTAAGACCAGTGAGGAAGGACGCCACATAATGATTGTGTGTGTGCATGTGTATAAGTGTGCGTGTATCTGAGAGAGAATTAGAGACTAGGATTTATGAGAGGGCACCACAAAAGTGTTTCTTAGGGTAAACAGTTGCTATGGGTATAAACCTTGTTATGCCCACTGAGTCTTTGATGAGAGAAAAAGCTCAGAGCCCTGATATGACTCCAAACTGAAGAGTCAACCTGAGAAGAAACCAGAATTCCTCCAAACCGCTCGATTCCCTGCCTCAGGGAGGACTGTCATTTCTGATTTCTATTAGAATATATATTGGAACTTCCTGAAAACCTAGGAGGTAGTAGCAAATAGACCTGTTCTGGAAAGTACTGAGGAGGAACCAAAGTGTAGAGAGCAATGTCATGTTTATTTGATTTAATGTGTGACTTTCTCCTGTTCTTTCTTAGAGGATACTTTGTTTCCAAATGCCACAGCTCATAAATTACTGATGATGTTGATATTTATCTTAGTTTTCTGGGTCATTTACTTGGCTTCAAAAGACCACACGAAGGTAGGAATTATTTCCTTTTCCAGAATTTCAGAGAAAGTCACAGTGACTTTGAATGCTCACTTTTCTCAAGGCAAGAATTAAAAGCCTTTCATCTTAGCAACAGATGTGGATGAAAAGTTTCTCTGTTCAGCATTAATCCCTTTGACAATACCTATGCTATTATTATTATTATTATTATTATTATTATTATTATTTCCACTGGCAGGTGGATTTTCAACCATCTCTGTAGTATTTGGCACTGCTAACCATCCTGCCTAAAAATTCTCTCTGACGTTGGCCTCTGAGGCTCCAATCCAATTAAATCTGCTTCAGCCCTCTGCCTTCACAGGAGTTTTCTTATTCTTTGCATAGTTCAGTTAGTGTTTTTTGATTTTCCCTTTCTGCAGTCTTTCTTAACTGATCTTGCTTCACTCTCTCCTCCCCCCAACCATTTAGTACAAAATTAATCTTTCAAAAATTCTGCTTTCATCATCTTGTTCTGATCAGAAACTTTCATCACGGCTTTTACACATGACATAATTGATGAGATCAACTCCTTTATTAACCATTCAAGGCTCTTCTAAATTTGAACCCAATTTCTTTTAAAAGTATCGCTCTCACTTTGGTCTAATACAAACTCCCAGCTCCAAACAAGAAGGACCATAAGTCTGAGACATTCAGACAGTTAGTTGTATGAATTGGTAAAAAATAGAGTTCTCAGACCACAGCTCAGAAGGTTTCTCTTTGTGAGTCCTCTATGTAAATATCTATGTTCCCTGCATTTCTTCCTTCAATCTTCTTCTTTTTCACACTTGTATCCTTTAATTCACATTCTCAGGTCCTGCCCACTACCAATATTAGTGTTTCCTTTTAAATATATTTTTTTTATTTTTCAATTGGAGTCGACATACACAATTATATTATTTTCAGGTGTACAACATAGTGATTAGACATTTACATAACTTACAAAGTGATCAACCAGATAAGTCTAGCACCATTTCTTACACCATACATACTTAGTACAATATTATTGACTATATTTCCTATGCTGTACTTTATATCACTGTGACTACTTTTATAATTGGAAATTTGCACATCTTAATCCCTTCCCTCTTTTCACCTATCTCCCAATGTCCCTCCCATCTGTCAATCATCAAAATGTTCTCTGTGTCCTAATTTGTTTCTGTTTTGTTTGTTTATTTTGTTTTTTAGATTTCACATATAAGTAAAATCATACGATACTTTTCTTTCTCTGTCTGACTTATTTTAATTAGCATAATATACTCTAGGTCCATCCATGTTGTCACGAATGGCAAAATTTTATTCTTTTTTATGGCTGAGTAATATTCCATTGTATATATGTACCGATTCTTCTTCATTCATTCATCTATTGATGGACACTTAGGTTACATCCATATCTTGACTATTGTAAATAATGCTACAAAGGGCCAGTTTATGGGAATGATGGAGCTAGTCTGTATTCTGATTGTGGTGGTGCTTACACAAAACTAGACATATGTTAAAACTCACAGAACTGTATATTAAATTAAGTCAATTTTACTGTATTTTAGTTAAACAAAACAAAACAAATAACAGCGTACATACACAGGTCTGTCCTCACCAGATCCAGACTTACCTAAATTCTGACTCTACTTAGAGTTAGAATATAAGTGAAAATGAGATTAGAAAATGAAAAAGATATGAAATCTGTACATGGTCACTCAACCTCATGCCTTTCCATGACTTTTGCCTCCACCTCCTTTGCTATCTCAATGTCTTATGTAAAATACCAAGATTAAAATAAAAAGAGAAGTTGTATCCTAATTTTTAAAGAGACAATAGTTTAGGGTGGATAAATTTCTCATATTAGATTGAAATAATTTTTAAAAATTCAGTGATTTGCTACTTATAAGAAGCACATCTGAAATTAAATAGGTTTATTCTATTATTCTCTTTAAACATGAATGTCCTATGTGTGAAGATTCCCCACCTTAACAATGATGAAATGAACTTCATTTAATATATAATCACATAGATAAATGGTGATATTAGGAATCAAAGTTTAATGCTTTTTTACCTGTAGCATGTAATCACTATATCTGTGTTGAAAGAAAAATCTTTATTTTTTAGGATTATCTGATGTCTTATTAAGCTATCTATCCCAAGTCTTTGGCAATCTTACTCTTAAGAGTAGTACTAAGCTGGGATTCCAGAGTTTCAAGCCCATGACTGTTGGCTAGTGGAGAAGAGCCCCAATTCCTTATTATTAGAGTTTGTCACTTCGATCTTTTAGGACCCAATGTTGGGAAATAAATCTGAAAACAAGAATTCTAAGAAATTCAAGAATAAACATATTTTAGCTCTGGGGAATCAGATGAAAACTGCTTTAGAAGTCCCAGGTCAAGAGAACAGTTATAATTTTTCAAAATTCTCCAGAATGTCTTTAACATCTGTTAGCCTCGATTCTTTAATTTGGTTATTACTGGGATCTTTATAACATAAGAACTTTAGGGAAGGTTAATGGTTCTGGGCTATGGCCATGGTTTACAGAGATATAGTGAAGATTAAGTTTTCTAAAAAGATAAAAACCCCAGAGCCAAAGATAGCTTTCCCTTCTTCTCTATCTGGTAATCTCCCTCTCATCTTTTGAGAATCAAATGTCATCAGTTCTGTGAAGCCATTCTTTAAAAACAAAACCAAAAACAGTTTTATTGAGACATAATTCACATATCATACAGTACACCCATTTAAAGTGTATAATTCAATGGTTTCTAGTATATTGCATTATTAATTGTAAAAAGTATGATCAAACATATATAACAAAACTTTTCCATTTTAACCATTTTTAAGTGTATACTGCAACAGCATTAATTACATTTACAAAGTGTACTACCATCACCACTATCTATTTTCAAATATTTTTGTCACTCCAAATGGAAACTCTGTGGCTATTAAGCAATAATTCCCATTCTTCCTCCATGAAGCCATTTTTAACTGTCCCAGGCCAAGTTTGCTAAATTTCTTTTAGATGCCCATGAAGTTCTATTACATATCTTTCAAATTATTCACTTTTTGTAGTAAGTTTGCACGTTTGTCCCTCACACTAGATTAGCCTTTCTTGGGATATAATCATATCAGCTGCAAATAATAATTGTGTGTCTTCCTTTTATAATTAACCAGAAAAAATTAAATTAAAATTATTATTATAAAGATTCATAAAGAGGGCAGAGATTAACTTTATTTACCATAATAACCATAGTAGACCTTTCTATCAGCTTGACTGAATCTAAATAGACAAAAGAATAAAAAAATTCAATTATAGAAAATATGGGAAAAATAGAATTGAATAATTAGAAAATGAAAGGGTAGAGAACAGTGTAAGATTAGACACAACAGAAGTATGTCACAAAAGAATTTTCAGTGCTTTAAGTGTTAAATACCTCTAAACATGTCAGGCAGTGAAACTGATAAATATTTTGTGTAAAATTGGGAGATTAAATGTTAGAATGTTTATTATATATATAAAGAACTGATATCAACTGAGAAATAAAAAAACATTGAAATCAAAATAAACAGTTGGACAAAGGAAATAGACCCTTTACAGGAGAAGAAATTTATTAGTAAAACAAGTATTTGAGGGAAAATAAAGTTGAAACACACTATTTAAATATGTATAATTTAAAATAATAGCAAGTCTCCATTTTCACCTAATGAATTTTCAAATAGTTTTAATGACAATGTTTTATAATTTAACTCAAAATATTTAAATTGATGAATGTCGTAAGGGAGATTTAGTCAACTGATATATGCAGTTACAAACCCTTTCTCTTGGTGAGCATGCAACTATCCAAAGTCATCGATCAGAAGACGAATTTTGTTCAAATCTTTCATTCAGGCAACTATCTTAATAGAATATGATTTATGTGACATTATATATTTGTTTTGGCATAACTAAATATCTTGTTCTAGAACAATCTTTGACAATAATTATGAGGAGAAAATAGTATACCTGGGCTTCAAGCCTTTCCACATAAATATTAAATAGCAGTCAACTTAACAAAATGAAGCAAGAAACAAACAAGTCAATGAACAAACAAATGAGTAGGTTTCCTTATCCTGGCTCATCTATTTTATTTTAGGCCACTAGCTAAGTGTATCTTCAGGGGCTTTGGTGACTCCTGGGACCTGAACAGTCTTTAAATTGTTGATAACATTTTTTTCCAGTTACCTTGTTGTCCAGGTGAATATAATAACATTTATTTATTGTCAGCTAAACAAGTATTTTATTTGACTAAATATTTGTCTTAGTACTCTTGTTAAAGAGCATTACTAATATGCTTATATTTTGTTTGCTTTAATGACCAACGAGACACTGTGTGGTATAACAGGTAGTCTTACAAATCGCTGGTGGCAATGTAAACTTTTATCTTGATAATATATTTGACAGTCAAGAAGAATAAAAATGTTTATATTCTTTGACCCATTGACTACTTAATTTAATAATATATGGTTTGGTATTTCTATCCTTAGGAATCTATCATAAAGAAGTAATCTTATGTATAAAGAGTTAAAAAATATCCAAATGTGATGTAAAAGGTAAATAAATAGATATACCCCAATGATATTAAACTTAATACCATTGGCTACACAGCCCATTTTATATCCTCTTGATGGAATATTATGCAATATTAAAAATAATCATGAAAATTATGTAACAACATTAAAATGTTTATAATACATGATATTAGCTGCAAAAAGTGTTATAACTATATTTTAATATGATTACAACTAGATAAACTATATACATGGAAGAGAAAAGAATGAGTAGACATGATAAAAAAACCATAAAGACATCAAAGCTTAGGAAGAATCATATTTTTTAAAATTTGCTATTTTTTACATCGTCTATAATATGGCTATATAATTTTTATAAAGAAAAATAAATCAGTTGAAGGGATGGCAAAGGTAAATGCTTCAATTCAATCATGCAATAATACACACTTATTTTATATAGTTAATTTTTAAGCCAAAGACTTCCAAAAGAAATCATCTGCTGGCAGCAGCAGAAGTCACATTTCATGACAATCAATTCCTTTTTTTTTTTTTTACAATATTTATCTATTATAGTTGAGTTTTTGTGACACTGTGCTTTCTAAAAAATTAGTTAATTAATTAATTTTTATTATGGTGACATTGGTTAATGAAATCCAGTAAGTTTCAGGTGTACAATTCAACAGTATATATTGCATTGTGTGTTCACCACCTATTGTTAGATTTCTTTCTGTCATCACATATTTGACCCCTTTCACCCCATGTACCTCCATCCTTCCCTTCTCCCCTATCCTCTGGGAACCACTAGTCTATTGTCCATGTCCATCAATTCTTTTAATTCTCAAACTGGAAGCTAGCTAAAATTAATTTTTGATACATAATTGTATCACACTGAAATGCATGTAAACTAAATCATAATAATTTATATTGAAAGCAAGCCATATTATTTACTGATAATATACCCTTCCCCCATAAATACTTCAGTTCTCGTTCATCTTGAAAAGCTCTATTACCCTGAATCAATGGAACATCTTCAGAATGTCTTTACCATTAAATCCAGGAGTTTCACCAGCAGAGACTGAGCTGAGAATAAAGGGAATCATGGAGAAACTAAACCAGATGATCTCACCTAGACCTTTTACCCATGTGAATACTACCACCAGTGCCGCACACAGCAGAGCCACCATCCTCAAACCTCAAGACACATACTGCAGAGGGGATCAGCTAGACATCCTGTTGGAGGTGTGGACCACTTGGGACACAGGAAGAAATATGGTGGGGATTTCCTGAAGGCCAGGGTGTCCTCCCCTGACCTGAAGGCAGGCACCACAGGAAAGGCGACAGACTTCGACAATGGCACCTACCTTTTCAGCTTTACTCTGTTCAGGGAGGGCAGGTCACTCTATTCTCCTGCTCATCCACCCCACTGAGAGGGTTTGGGCAAGGAACCAAGGCTATGACAGAGTGGTCTTCATAGACCAGTTTGCCAGTGGCACCTAGTGGATTTTCTTTGAATGTGGTCTGACCCTAAACTCAAGTGCTGGACTGTGCAAGTACCTGGGTGAGGAGACCAAAAAGCCTTCTACTGCATGAGGCCTCTACATGTTCCCTGTGAGGCCCTGATCCATGTGACCACCAGAAATAAAAGAATTTCTTATCTTAGAAAGAACAGAGCCTTTTCCACAGGTAACCAGCTTTCAAATACAACAATTGATACAAAGAGGTAGACTTGGTTCAGACCATCTATTCCTGATAGCTTTTTCTATTCAAACTCTTTTATCATGTCAATGAATGTTGAGTAGGTTTAATTAGATCCATTGTTCAGAGTCAGTTTAGCTGGTAAATAATCACAGGGTCCCATACAGGTCATCTCTACAACCGTGGTTTTATTCATCCTGAATATGTGCTAAAAAGAATATAACCAATGAAGTACTTTACATATGCCTATAGTTCTCTATGTTTTATAATACTTCCAGATTAAGTAATTTTGTCTAAATGACTATTTCCTATAATGTATTCCATGGAATACCAATCCTGCAAAGTATTATATGCAAAATAAGATATGCAGAATAAAAAGGGGGTGGATAGTGTCATGATGCAGTCTACTTTACTCTTTATAGGAAATGAATCGCTAAATCCTACGATTGCATCTTCCAAAATCTCCTGAACCCAGCCATTTCACTTATTGCTGTGCCTTTGTCCTTGAATAATTATCATCATTATACCTCAATTAATTATTGTAACAATCTCCAGAGCTGGGTTCATTGCCTACAACCTTGTTTCCTTCAATCTATTCTTTACATTACACCCAGACTAATATTTCTAAAATGCATATGACTTTTCCTTTTCCTTGCTTAAAACACTTATTATGATCACGTTACTTTGAGCATGAAATCCAAACTCTTTAATATGTTTACAAGGACTTGTCTAGCTCTGCAGACTCTCGCTTTTATGCTGCTTTGCTCTCTATCAGTCAAATTGAACTCTTTTTATTTCACAAATGGACCATGTTCTCTCTCAGCTCTGGCACTTCATGTGCTTTGGGTAGACATCATTTCTTCCATGTCTGGGTAAAGTGCTAGTCCCTTATTCTTTCATTGCATTCTGTTCTTCCCCAATCATAACACTTATTACATTATTAAATTTTCAATATCTTTTTATATCTTTTGCTAAAGTGTAAGCTCTGTGAGGCAATAACTATAACTATTTTTCACAATTCATTCAATTTATAAATAGTTGGTAACACCTATATTTCAGACACAACTCTAGGTGCTTGGAATTCAATATTATAGTGGGGGAGAAAGACAATGAATATAAATATATTTGTAACATAAAGTCATCAGAATAAGGGATTCGAATGTGATGGTGGGTGCTATTTTAAAAGAGTGGTCAGCTATGGGCAGTGAACACACAATGCGAGATATATATATATATATATATCTGAATCAATGGATAAAAGGAGGCAAATATGTGGTGACAGAAAGAAATCCTACTATGGGAGGGGAATACACAATGCAGTATATATATACCTTACTGTTGAATTGTACACTTGAAACTTACTGGATTTTGTTATCCAATGTCACCATAATAAAAAAATAATAAATAAATAAATAAATAAATAAATAAATAAATAAATAAGAGTTGTCAGGTAAGGCAGCAACCTGAGAACGAGTCATTTAAACAGCAACCTAAATGAAATGAGGAAGTGAGCTATGTGAATTTTGGAGCAAATACTATTCCTAAGAGAAGGAATAGAATCTGAGGCAAGAGCATGCTGGGATGTTCCAGGAATCCTGAGGGGGATCACTGAGGCTGAAATGCAACAAGTGAGGGAGAGATGAGGTCAGATGGGTAGGTGGAACCTTAGAGGTCATCTGTGTTTGATAGGGAGCCATTGAGGCCTACCATTTTGTCTCACAGACTTAGCACAATGCCTAACACCTAGAAGGTTCTCAATAACTGTTGAGTGAAAGAATAAGTGACATAAAATCTGGGAAAATAATTAAATAGTTTTCTTTGCAGCAAGCCCTCTCAGTAACTTTAGTATCTATCCCTTCAAGTGTGGATAAAGCATAAAACATTTCCCCAAGTTACTTGACCAAGGAACATGCATTTAATGGAGAATTTTAAGTGACTTTTGTTTCACAGTTTTGGAGCTGCTGCTATAGAAAGGCCTTGGTTTTCCGATGCGCGTTCAGAAGAGCAAGCTGTATAGCATAATATCCTTAAAATACAAGTTCAAATCCAATTCAATTATTATGATGATGCAAGGTCAGAGGGCACGGCAGAACTGACCCTACATTTCTACAAGATTTTCCTTTTGACCTTATCTCACTTTCTCTTCTTTTTGTTTTCCTGATCAAGGTATGGAAAATCTCTTTTCTAAATAAATATTTTACTAATAACAAAAGGAATAATGATCATGGAGACATAGAGGCCTTTCTGTCTTGAAGGCTTCAGAACCATGTGTTAATTCTAAGGGAAGAGAATACGTGTTCTGACTCCTTATTTCCTGTTGGCCACATCTGGCTCCCTCGTGAAATGGTCCTTGTTGCAGCCTATGTGGAAAGAACTCTCCTTGCACACTCTCCCTGCTGCTATCAGGAAATCCTAAGTCTCTGATCTGGCAGATCTGCATATATTTTAGGTCCCATCATGCTTCTCAAGAGGGCTATATAGTGACAATAATCCGTCTGACCTTGTTTTACTTTCCAATAAACACATTTCCTTCTGGATCCCCTGCTCTATTTAAACTGTCCAGTTTTTTCTCCCCACTGCATGGAAGCAGAGATTTGAGTCTCCTCATAGGTGATTTAGTGTATAGACGCTATACAAGGAATACTTGGCCTCACAAGTGATTCCATATACAAGAAATCTCATGGATCATTTTATTGCTAAGCTCTAGGGCCCCTACTTAGGTCCAAGCCAGGTTCAATGACATCATTTGTTCTCACAAGTCCATAGACTATGCCTGTTTCACTTTCATTTGTAACATAGTAAATATATTTTCCCATCAGGGTTTTCTCTCCCAACCCTGGCTACAGAATCAGATGCTATCTCCTCAGATACTTCTTCAAAATTAAAAAAAGTATTTTTTTCTTTGATTTAAGAGTTTTATTGATAATCATAATGAGAAAATATAAACAAAGGTTTACCCCATGAGAAGACTTTATATAGACAACATAATCATCGACAATTCTTTCAGTTTCTATTATGGTTTAATATTACAGACCCCTTTCTGCAATATAATATATACAGACACACACATGCATACTCAATATGAAGACAAGACACATGGAAACGAATGCCTTTATGCCATGAGTGCATATTTTTCATTCTAATTTTAATGTTCCATCAAAGTTTGATTTTGGTAACCAAATTTACAGGGCCAGGTATTTATCTCTTTTATCAATTTCAACCTTACCTGGAATAGATGTGGAGGAATACATGTTTGAACAAGTGCAAGTTTTCCACTGTGACAAATTTTAATCTTGTGCCAAAGATAGGCGTGATATGATTCTCAATAAAACCCTTTGTAGTGATTATTATTATGCCCATTTTACACATGTGGAAATTTAAACACAGACATATTAAATAGCTTAGCCAAAATCACATATATAGTAAGTTGCAGAAGTCAGAATTGGAATCCCAATCTACCTTATTCTAAAGTCAATGGGGTATAGCACTGTCTCCCATAACTCCATCACTTCATGCAGCCATCACTGTCCAGCTACTCTGGACTCTCAGTTCTCCAGTCCGCTTGCCCCTTAGTGAGGAGAATATTATTCTCACCCGACCTAAAAAAGTCCTTTCCTGGGATTCAGGCAATCCTTTTCAATTTTGGAAAATACTTCCTTTGTCCCCTCTGGATCTGGAAGTCCTCCCTTTCTCGGATATATTTCATTTTAGTAGAATGAATTTGATTTGACCTGATAGAGCCACCATCTTAATTGGTAAGACCTATTATCTTGAGGTGAAGCTCACTGTGCTAGACACTTGAAATATTATAGTAAATAAGATTGACCTAAGTTCTACTTTCAAGGAGATAATAGAGTATGTAAAATAGACTCCTGAGGAGCTTGTGAAGGTGCGGAGAACATGAAGATGAGACTGGAGAAGTAGACACTAATACAAGGTTGTATGCCAGTTAGGGAGACTGGTCCTTATACTGTAGGTTGATGAAGGAAAATCATGGAAAGATTATGTGTGTGGGAATACAGTAGGCAGCATAGAGGATATATTTAGGTTGGGTAAACCAAAGGGGCAGAAAGGTAATATAATAATCTAGGACAGGGTTCTCAAAGTAATGTCCTTGGGTAAACAGGCTCAGCTTCATCTGAGAGCTTGTCGAAAATCCAAATTCTTCAACCTCACCCCAGAACAATTTTTCCAGCTTTATTAAAGCATGATTGACAACTAAAATTCTATATATTTAAGGTGTACAATGTGATGTTTTGATATACTTATATATATATAGTGAAATGATTACCATAATCAAGCTGATTAGCATATCCATCATCTCACAGTTACTATTTTGAGTGAGAGTGTATGCATGTGGTGAGAACACTTAAGCTATACTTTCTTAGCAAATTTTAAGTATACAATACATTATTATTAACTATAGTTACTATGCTTCACATCGGATCCCCAGAACTTAGTCATCTTATAGCTAACAATTTATACCCTTTGACCAATAGCTCTCCATTCTGCCCAATCCCTAACCCCTGGCAAGCACTAGTCTACTGTTTCTATGAGTTTGGCTTTTCAAAATTCCACAAGAAATGAGGTCATGCAAGTATTTGTCTTTCTGTATCTGACTTATTTCACTTAGCATTATGTCCTCCATATTTTACATATAGACCACATTTACTTTATCTATTCATCTATTAATGGACACTTAGATTGTTTTTATAACATGACTATTGTGAATAATAGCCATGGCTGTTACAAATATGAGGTGCAGATATCCCTTTAAGTGCCCAGGTTTTTTTTAATCAAAAGCTCTAGAGATGAGGTCCAGCAATCTGAGTGGTATTAAGCATTCCTGATCATTCTGATGCATGCTCAAATTTGACAAGCACTGGCCTAGGAAAATGTCAATGAAAGCCTGAATTACTACAGGTGGTAAAGATGAAGAGAATGGCTTGTTTAAAAAAAAATTAGAAGGTAAAAAACACACACACACATATATGTATAGTAAAAAACTATAAGTATATATATATATAGTAAAAACTATATGTGTGTGTGTATATATATATATATATATATATATATATATATATATATATATATATATATATATATATATATTTTTATTTGTACACATAGTGTGTGTGTCTCTCTTTATTAATTGCACATGGAATGTAAGTGACTCTTTCTAGATCCCTGGATTCCTGTCATTAGCAGAACAGTTTTCCAGAATTCTGACCCATTTACTTCCCCAGAATCTCTCAAATATATTTAAACAAACAAACAAACAAACAAATAAATAAAAGCATTTACAGAAAGTTAAGAGTGATTCAATCCAGCTAAGCTAGTTATTTATTTGTACTTTAATATCTGGACAGATATCAGGCTAACTTATTTTCTCATTTTTTGAAGGTCCAATGTGGGAGTTGAATTGATGAAAATCTTTACCTCCATCGAGGTCTTATCATATAACAGTAAGTCTATTGAGCTGTTGCCTGTCATGTTCACAATTATTCATTTAAAGCTCATTCTTACTTTAAGATATATATTTTTAAAATTTTAATTAGCTTCAGGTATACAGTACATTGGTTAGATATCTATATAGTTAATAAAATGATCCCCCCAATTGCTTCCTCCCTCTTCTGACTCTTCACCTAGCCAATGTATTAATGCTAATTGCATTCCTTATGCCGTGCTTCCCATGCCCATGACCATTTATCAGGTCCTAATTTGTACTTCTTTAACTCTTCACCCCATTCTCCCAGCCCCCCTCATCCATTTTCCCTCTGTCCATCACCAAATTGTCCACTATATTTGTGAGTCTGTTTTCGATTAGTTTATTCTTTTTATTTCTTAGATTCCGCATGTAAGTGAAATCATATAGTGTTTATCATTCTCTGTCTGACTTAAATGCCTTCTAGGTTCATCAAAGCAATATCTTTTTCCATTCCCTTCCTTTTCATATGTAAGAGTCTTGTTTTCTTATCCTTTCAGCCACTCTATCTTTTGGTTGGAGCACTTAATTATTTTCCATTTGAGGTACTTATTGATAGAAATGTAGTTGTTACCATTCTTTATTCCTGTTTTTGATACATGCTTTTTCTTCTTAAAGAAGTCCCTCCAACATTTCCTGTAATACTGGCTTGGTGG
>NW_006436289.1:3296752-3360918 GCF_000325575.1 Pteropus alecto | reverse complement strand
TTAGCATGGCTTTGTGTATTATGTGTCCAGTGGCACAGACCTGAGAGGGGTTCAGCTGCAGGCCAAGTGTGGCCCCAGCTTGTGCCCCTCAGAAGCCACCTGTTAAGATTCAGCAAGCAATCCACAGATGCTGTGCTTATAGTTGCCTCAAAAAGCCACACCAGCAACTGAGGCCAGCTTCCACCAGTCTAGGCGCTGCTCGCCAAGGGGAACCTGACTAAGTGAGGACACACCTGTATGTGGCTTAGGTGGGGCTGCGAGTTAAGGGAAGCAGAGTTTCAGGGAATCCTCTGGGCAGAGTGACCTCTGTTATCCAGTTTGATGATGTCACGGCTATGGCAGCACTGCCTCCATGCACTGGGAGAGGTAGAGCTCAACAGGGAATAAAGGATACCTCTGGCATTTTTGTACTAAGAGCATCTTGCCTCGGCCCTCACTTCGACAACTCAGTGTCCCCTTGCAAGTCCCTGGTGCCCCTTGCACAGCCAAACCGGTGCTGGTGCTCAGAGGGAGCAGGTCCGTCACTGCGAAAGTCCGCTTGTGGACATGGTCCCTTTAAGAAGCGTCTGCAGCTATTGCTGCTATGACCTCCGTCCCCCTCAGCCCCTCGGGACTGGGCAGCCTCGCGTCCTCGCCCCATCCTACCTTCTGCTGTTGCAGGGTGCTTTCTTGGATTTCTTCGTAGTTGTATGGCTTGTTCATCTAGATCCCAGGCGATTTTTCCGTGCTGCTGCTCCTTGTTTCTGTCACAACTTTGATTTGGTTGCCAGAGGGATGAACAGAGCCTCTATCATCTACACCATTTTTTTTCTCCTCGAGATAGTTTTTTGAGATTAACCATTTTGATCTCTCCTCCCTGGGACAAATAGTATCAATCATTTTGGGTTTTACAGAAGAGATTTTGTTCTTGGAAATTATTTTCATATCAATTTAAACCAATTTTCACCCTGAATCAGATATAAAAGGCTTGGCAATCCTTAAGTTCAATTGCCTTCTCTTAAAATGTACAGGTTATTTGCATTTAAACTTGAGATTTATTCCGGAAAAACCAATAATGGGTACTGGAGCTATATGAAATGTTCAGATGAACAATAGAGTTGGGAAATTTCTTTGGTGGTTTCTAATCTGTCTTTCAGCCGAGCCATCTCAGTTGGAGTTCTATAAATTAGCAATTCCTGTGGATTTTTTTTTTCAATTTTATCACATGACCTTCAGTGGTAAATGCAAAGCCATCTTACTCATAAAAGTGATGTTTCTGCTCTACTGGAATGAAAATGAATTTCAGAAAAGCAAATGACTTCTGTTATAACAATGAACAGAGCATACATTAACTCATTGTCCTTCTTTAATGCGTTCGGCAAATGTTTATTGAGGACCTACTGTAGGCAAAGAACTTTGCAAAACCTTGTGGAGAACATAGATATAAATAATGAACCCATACCTAAAGCTTCCCTTTTCTGCCATGGCAATTATCATCCATGCCCAACTTTTACACCAAAGAGAGTTCACAGATTCTTGAGGCAACTCGAGTCCGCTCAATATCTCTGGTTTTTCTCTTGTCTGGACAGTAATTTCTAGTAATGTCAGGAGGTTTCTTAAAAGATAGTTCTAGGCTGTTATTTTTCAGAGCCATTTATAAACCTGATATAATTCAATATGCAAAAGTTTAAGTTCCTAAACTTATACCCCAAATCCTAATAATCTAGGTAGATGACAAAGAAGATGTGGTTTTTAAGTGGCACAAATATAAAAATGTCCTGAGTTTTATGTAGGTGAAAGCTTGATATGAGTCAGTGAATACAGCTTAGGCTACTTTCATAGTGGAATATTCAGAATAAGGAGGTAATGATCCTCCCTTTTTCTGCACTAATCAGACCACACTGAAAATATTACGTTCAATTCTGGGGACAACGATAAAGCATTGAAAGGGTTTTAAGATTAACCAGAGAACATGGTCCATGTACATACAAAATGAAATATGTGTGACTATCATTTCATAAATGTGTTCAAGTTTTTTTCATGGATAAGTAGTTTGGGGAGGAGGATATTTACAATTTAGCAAAGCCAATGTCAAGAGTATAATATTCAGCTGGGCTGCAGAGCCACACTTTTCCTCTTGATTGAGCTGGCTGTTTCATAGTCAAGTGGTCTTGGGGACAAGAAGAAACCCAGAAAAACTTTGCAAATGTGCAAGAGAAAAACCTATCCCCACCCCAGGAAAAACTATTCAGGGAAAACTTTTAATTTCTCTCTTTAACATGATCTTGTAAAATAAAAATTTTGTGGAAGAAGGGAGGGCAGAAATAGTGAAAGGTGGAGGAAAAAAAAGAGAAAAGAAGGGGAAAATGAAGAAGGTATTTCTGAAGTTATCTGTGTAATAAAAATTGCTTACTACGGAAATTCTATTGCCAGAGTCAGAATGTAGAAAAAAAATGTCAGATTGGAATGAAGACACATTTTCCCAGTGGTTATACTGTAAAAAAAAAAAAAAGGTAGATTATCGCATTTTGCAAACAGATCGAGTTAAATGAAACAAAAAATATAAATGACTGCTTAAAGAGAAAACTTATTTATCTCATGAGAGATTCAACACTGCATCAGTGGATTAACTATTTACATAAAGTTCTGAAAAGTATGTATGTTATTTTATTTTGAAATTATAGTTGACTTTTGAGGTTATTTTGATAATAATTAGGATTCTTTACTTTTTTCCTGATGTTTGTTTTATTATTATTTTTTGATTTGCCAAACATTTGGGTTTGGGCTTTTAGTATATAATTAATTTGTTTTTTTAAAACTAAACATATTAACATTTTCCTTCTTTCTATATTCTAATAAAAAATTCAAAATTTTGTTAAGATTTTAATGCATCTGGTGAAGTTCTCTACTTCCCATAGATAGCAATATTATTATAGTTAGAAGTGATATTGGTTAGAATTTTATAAATGTTTATAAATTTTATAAATGAATTTTGAAATTACATCATTATTTTCCTTTTGTTAAAAGATTTATCATTTTGTTTTCCATCAGCCTTAAGATATTTTGATCACAGAACTGGCATTTTTAAAATATATGTGCTTGTGGATGCTGAAAGACATATTTTTATTCAGTGAGAAAAGCATAGTCCTCCATTTATTACCACAAATCTGTTCTCCATGAAAGATGAAAACTACATCCCACAGGAAATTGATCAAGTAGCAGAAGACAGTGATACAGCCATTATCATTACCCTTGGCCAGCACTTTAGACCCTTGTCCATCAGCATTTTCATCTGTAGGGCCATCTGTGTTCAAATGGCCATTGAATGTCTGTTCTTGCGAAGCCCAGAGACCAAGATGATCCTTAAAACCGAAAACACCAGGAAGACATATCTAAATGCAGAGATGTTTAGTGACTTTCAGGACCATATACAGAATCTTATTATGAGAGATAGTTTCATGGATCTTACTGTGGGTATTATTGATGCGTGGGACACGACTATTGCATTTGGCACTGATAACGCCCATCCACCTGAATATGTGATTGGTAATCAGATTAACATGTTTTTAAACTATATTTGATAGAGGGAAAATACAGAAAAACAACACTAGCCATTCTCTATAGATGACCTCACTTATACTGCAAGGATAGTTTAATACAATCCAAGGAAGGAGGAAATAAAATTTCAAAAATAAATTTATTCTAGAAAATATGCATAACATAAAAATTGCCATTTAAACCATGTTAAGTGTATAATTCAGTGGCATTATGTACTTTTACAATGTTGTGTAATCATCACCACAATCTATACTCAGAACATTTTCATCATCCCAAAGAAAAACTTCGTACCCATTAAACAATAACTCTCCGTTCTCCCTTCCCCCAGCCCCTGACAACCACCATTCTACTTCCTGTTTCTATGAATTAGACTATTCTAAGTAATTCATCCAAGTGAAATTATGTAGTATGTGTCCTTTGTATTGGCTTATTTCACTTAGCATAATGTTTTTACGGTTTAGCCATGTTGTAGCATGTATCAGAACATCCTTCCTTTTAAGACTGAATAACATTCCGTTACATATATATAACACATTTTGTTTATCCATTCATCTGTTGATGGGCACTTTGATTGTTTTCATCTTTTGGCTATTGTGAATAATGCTACTATGAAGAGGAAACCAAATTTAAAGGAATGTCTCCAGTGCTGAGTATGATGACAGAAGAGCAAAACAATATCACTCATAATTTAATCTTAAGAAATGTACAGCCCAGAAAGGAGTAGTCTAAATGATTCAAATTCAGAGAAAATGCGATCTGTTAAAGAAAACTTAGTGGAATCATAATAGCAGCCTTTTTGCTTGAGAAATTATTTGGAATTTGTTCTCTAGATTCTAGTAGGAATAGAGGATCATAGTCCAAAACTCGCAAGCTTATTGAGAGAAACCAACTAAGTATTATGTCAATGCAGACTCTGAAACCCTGATTTCTTGCTGATCCTTAAAGTATGAGGTGAGATCTCCTCCAGAGGACCTCAGATGACTTTATAAGCTTTGTCTCTAAATCTTGCTCTCAGAATAAAAGTATCTGCCCTTTCCATTAATATGCTTGTGGTCACACGAGTGGAAATATTGTTACTCAAAAAGAATTCCCTTGTTTAGAATGTGTTTCTTAGTGAGAGGAAGTGAAATTATAATACTGTAACATCAGTACAAAGGCCAGGTCATACAGTTCAGGACTGAGCTTCTCTAAATGAAGGAACATACATTAGAAATCTCTTGTATCAAGCTACTCTGTCATTCTAATTTTTCTTATAGAAAATGTACAAAATAGATATAATTATTTTTCCAACCATTGAAGTGCTTACATGAGTTATCATTTTCCCACCAAGCCTGCCTCAAATTCCTTTACCTTAGTTTTAACATGGTAAAGTTTGTAGTTTTCTTAGTATTACTCTTCTCCGAATGCACTGAAGTTTGTTTACATCACTCTACAATATACCTTTTACTTCATCGCTCACTGTCACAAATTGAATATCTCAGCTTAAATGTGGTCAATCAGCTTAGAATAATGAGGGTCAATTACTTCTCTTGTTCTAGAGCTGCACTGTACAATATAATAGTCATTAGTCACAAGTGGCTGTTTAAATTCAAATTAAATTACATTAAAAATCAGTTCTTTGGTTGCACTAATCACCATTATAAGTGTTCAATAGCCACATATGGCTAGTGACACTTAGGAACAGCACTATATTTGCGTGCATTTGGCTCTGGGAGTATTGTTTAATGTTTTGTTGTATTTGGATGGGTTTAAACATTAAGCCTGGTGATATTTTATAAATGTTTATGGTGAGCAAAAATAATCATGAAATGTTACTAAGTATCAAACTCTTGACTTTTAAGCCATTTACTTCTGATTTCATCTTTTTAAAGAAATCCTGGTATCTATATATTGCACAAAGTTTTGGCTTTGAAGTGATATCTCCAGGTTATTGCAGATATTGACTCTATTGCTAATATATAAGACTTGAGCAAGCCATTTGAAATGGCAGAAATGCTCTTGATTTTTATTATTAAGCCTCTATCAAAATTGTAGGTTTACACAATAGAATGAAACTAGAAATAAATAGTAGAAGGTAAACAGGAAAATTCACAAATATGTGAGAATTAAACAATGTACTCTTAAATAATCAATGGGTTAAAGAAGAAATCACATAGCTGGAGACAAATTAAAACAAAAACACAACATATCAAAACTTAGGGAATACAGTAAAAGCAATACTAAGAGGGAAGTTTATAGTGGTAAATGCTTACATTAAAAAGAATAAAGTTTTTCAATAAATATCCTAACTTTACACCCAAAGGAACTAGAAAAAGAAAAACAAATTAAATCCAAAGTCAGCAGAATGAAGGAAAGAATAAAGATTAGAGCAGAGATAAATGAAATAGAGAATAGAAAACAATAGGAAAAAATAAATAAAACCAAGAGTTGCTTTTTCTGTCAAGATCACAAACCATTAGCTAGATTAATTAGGGAAAAAAGAGAGAAGAATCAAATAAATAAAATTGGAAAGGAAAGAAGAGATATTATAACTGATTTTACAGAAATAAAAAGAATTATAAGAGATTGTTATGAACAAGTAAGTGTCAACAAGTTGGATAACCTAGAAGAAATGCATAAATTCCTAGAAACATCCACTCTACCAAGACTGAGATCATAAGAAAATAATAAATCTGAACAGACCTATTACTACATTGAATACAATGAAGACATGCAAGCAGTAACAAAAAACTTTCCAACAAAGAAAAGCCCACGACTAGCTGGCTTCACTGGAGAATTCTACCAAACATTTAAAGAGGAATTAATGTCAATCCTTTTTAAACTGTTCTAAAGAATAGAAGAGAAGGGAACACTCTCTAAACACATTTTATGAAGCAAGCATTACTCAGATATCAAAACCAAGGATACAACAAGAAGGAAAAAATGAAAAAAGAAAATGTGATATATACATACAATGAAATATAATGCAGTCTTAAAAAGGAAAGGAATCTTGTCACATGCTATAACATAAATGAACCTTGAGGACATTATGCTAAGAGAAATAAGCTAGTAACAAAAGGACAAATATTATATGATTCTACTCATCTGAAGAATCTAAAGTATTTAAAATCATAGAAACAAAGTGGGAAGATGGTTTTCAAGGACTGGGAGAGGGGCAATTAGTGTATAGTGGGTACAGAGTTTTAGGGTTGCAAGATGAAAGTCCTAGAGATCTGTTGCAAACAATGTGAATGTACTTAATGCTACTGAACTGTACATTTAAAAATGGTTAAGATAGTAAATTTATGAGTTTTTAAGCAATACACACACACACAACCTGATGTATGTTTTTTTCCTTTAATAGCAAATAAACTTCAAAGTAGAAATCAAGAACATGTCATTTCTTCGTCCAACCTGCTGAAATGAAATAGTCTCAGATGATCAGTACCTGTTAATGACTTGAATTCTTTATTTTCTTCCATGAAACACATTGTTAAAAAAAATAACAGTTCTCTGAATAAAACAGCATGTGAATTGGCTTCAGGTATAAGTCTTGCTGCACAGATAGTTGCTATCCTAGTGTGAGTAACCCCAAATGCTCCTTTCCATTCTACACCATAGCTCACCAAATAACTTACATGAACATTCTTCCTCTACAGCATGAGTTTTCAATGGCAACCAGAAGCAAAAATTCTCAAGTGCTTCAATCTCTTATAAATGCTGCATGGATGTCAAGAACTTATTCATACTCTGCATATCAATCACTTCAACCTACTAAAAAGCAAAAGGTGTCATAGTACATATCTTTCAAATTCACATTGTATGCTATTGACATTGTGTTTGTATGGCAGTTTCATTTGATAAAGTAATTTTGCCAATAGTTATTTCTGATTTGGCACTAACTATATCTTTTATTATATATGATGATTGGCTTGTTGGCTTTATAAACTTGACTTGTAAATTTTTTCATTATAAGAAGTGCAATGCTGAGTGATACTTTGGAAATCCTATTCTTTCCTTCGACTTTATTGATAGAAGTCATCAAGTTTGTATTGGATGGACTATTTCATTCTTGCCCTGGAGAAAAGCAGATTGCTTTAGCAGAATAGTGATTATGCTTTGTCTGACAATTATATAAAATCTTGATGACTCTGATGGCTTAACACTGTTCGGTAGGACATTTTTAACAGGTGATAGAAATCCACCTCAAACTGACCTAAGGAGGGATGGGAAGAAATGTATTGAGTCATAACTTAAAAGTGCAGAGAGGACAGAAAAGTTGAGAAATATTTCATCTAGATGCTTAAAAAAACATTGTTAGACCTCTGGTTCTTCTTTGCCATCTCTTGACCCTGTGTTTCTCTGTTGGCTTCATTTTCAGGCATGTTCCTTACATGTGACACATGAAAGGCTGCATGATCCTTGAGAATTGTGAACTCAGAGGAATAGAACATTTTCTTAGGGCTTATACATAGATAAAAAAAAAAAACATACAGAAGACTCTGGTTCTCTCAGTGTGGGTCATGTGTCCATGTTTCCATGTTGGAACCAATGACAGTGGCTAGGAAGATAGATGATTTTGATATAAAGCCTAGACCATATGCTCATCCTGTGGCTAGATTCGATTGTTAGAAGTGAAGGAAAGAATATAGACATAAAATATTTTTCTTCTACTGCAGGCATATTTGACACAGTATTATAAAAAATAATACCCAAGGGACAAATAGATTACTGATTCCATAAAATTGAATTATCAGAGATCTGTGGTTGTATTTCTTTTTTAATACTTTTTTAACTTAATTGTATAAAATCACCACATTCACAGATATTTGAAAAGAATCTCTTCACTTTAAAAGTTTTATGAGTTGAAATATTTGTGTTCCTAAGTTTATCACTACATTTACTTTCAATAATCTACTTTTAAGCCTTTGATTCACTTATTTTATGGTGAGGGTATAAATTACATAATAGAAATCAATAAAATGTAAATTTACTCCACTTAAACAAACCCTCTAATGATGTAAAAATATTTTTATAAAGACCAAACTGTTCCATGTTAACTGAATACTAGTCAAAATTGATTGACCAAACCAACCTTATGATTCATGCACTATCTTTGAGAAAACAATTTTTATTAAGGATATAGAGAAATTTTGGGAAAACTTTACCTGACAATTATATATAGTTTTTCTGGCTTTGGTCCTTTTTATGAGGTAGGACTTAAAAATTTTTTTTTACAGGAGATAGAAATCCACCTCAAATTTATGAAATATAAGTAAACAAACAAAATATTTAAGTGGTTTTCTCTGAGAACTACCAAAACTTCTTCTGACCCCTTCCTTGATAAACTACCAAAGGCTACACTGAGAACTAGCACCTCCTTTTATAAGGAGGTTTTCAGAGCCAGCTTCTCCCATGAGCCTGAACCACAATTACCTGTGAAGCTTTTAAAAAATATGGATTGCCAGACCTAACTTTTGACCAAACGAATAAGACTTTTCCTGGCCGACATCCAGGAATCTATTTTTTCAGTCTTCCAGTATAATTCTAATACATCTATCCTGGCATCTGACAATAGGATCAGTTGAGGAATCACACACTGTATGATCCTTTCTCCACTTTATTCCCTGAGGCCAAAGAGATTACATATGTCCATCTGCCCTGTCCATATCCCGCCTCAGTTCTTAACTAAACCTGTTGCCTTGCTGAATCCTCAGCATGGGATGCTGTTAAAAGCAGGTGAAGTAGCTTCTGACACAGGTAACTCATGATTCTTGTGGGAGCTTCATCAGCCTCTTGGACAAGGAAGAGCAGCCTTAGTGTGGCCTGATCACCAGGCAGCTTGTCTCTACCCTCACCCACTTTGGATCCAAAGAAACTAGGTCTCTATGCTTTTTCTTTTATTACACTTCATGAAAAAGGGGAATCTGGTTCTCAGGGAAGGTCACACTCCATTTCCTACATATTAGTTACTCCAGGAATAGGGCAGGGGTGATGAAGGATAAAATATGCCTACCTCTGGAATATAGGTAGGCATGTTTCTTGTGTTCTTTATTCATCTATGTGCTGATTATCTGGATCTCAGATATATTATACAATATGTCTTTCCTACAAGGTAGAACCTGGGCAGAGAAATAATCACGTGGCACTTTTCAAGCATTTGGTCAGCATGTATCGAGAGGGCAAGCTGAGGATTGCATGGTGGTAAAGCAGAGAAAGCTCAGCACCGCCTGTATTGTCCTGAGCAATTCAGCTCTGACCCCAAAGCTGCATATCCCACTAAGCCAAAGAATAGCTCTGTGATTAAAAAGACATGCCCTACTCAGAAGGCAGTTTGGCATCAGGCCATTTTCACTTGACTATGTCCTTTAGCGGGTAGGCAGGTGGTGTTTCAGTATTCCATACTCTAAGCAGTTGATGAAAGTATTCCATTCAGTCACAAAGAGCACATTCTTTAAGAACAATTGGAATAAATAAATGAGTTTTGCCCTTCTACATATCCAATGCTAGTTAATAGCAGGGTTCAGCAAACTGATGGCTGCCAGCCAAACCCAGTCTGCAGCCTGCCTTTATACTGTCTATGAGCTAAGAATAGTTTTTACCTTTTTAAATATTTATAAAAATAAAACAAATAAGAATATGTGGACAGCAAAACCTAAGATATTTACCATCTGGGCCCTTAAACTAAAATTCTCTGACTTTTGGTTTAGAGTCCTTTTAGACTGGTGCACCTGGTGACTACCTGGCTGGTCCTCCTCTTAATCTAACTCCTCATGGCTCTACCATGAAGACCAGCTAAGAGTCATTTCTGACCTAGTTCACATAGCTGTCCTCCATTTACCAAATCCATTGGTGTACAGGTGTACAGGTTCAGCAACCTGGAAAAAAGTGCCCTGAGTTGTAGCATTTGCCAATTTTTGTTGTGTAAATACTCACCTCCATGGCTGATTTCAAGCTACCGATATGAAATTGGTATGATATGCACACAATCAGATGTCGCTATGTGGTAGGAGCTAACTTTAGCACTCTACTGCCAGATCTCAAGGGTGTGAGGCATCTGATATAATGGAAAGAATATCATCCCCTAATTAAACATTCTTACATTCAAATCCAATCTTCACCACTTAACTAGTTGGGTGACCTTCAAAAAGTCACTTGACTTCAATGAGCTTGTTTTCTCACTTGCAAATTTGAAATGATGTTGCATACCTCTCAGGGAGAAGGAATTGGGAAGAAAAAGAATAGGTACAAGTAAATATACCACAGTGCTTGGCACACACCTTCCCCACTTTCCCTCCACTAGCTGATAGCAGGATGAAGGTTTTCTATTTCTTCCTCCATCTTCTCGACAGCTCTCTATGCTTAAGCCAGGACTGGATGTGGGCCAAATGGATCCTCCTTCTGGGTCTGTTGTGGAGGTGACAGTCATCAGAGGTGTTTGGGCCCCAGGAAATGTTTGAGGTCTGAGAATGTTGGCTGGACCCTTAGGGGCAGAAAATCTCAGATTGTTGGGTGAGTTGCCCTGAGGATAAATTTGTCCAAGGAGAAAATGTTCACTAGATTCTACTTTAAGGACTGAATTCTAGTCTTATTTTTCTCTGTATTTACAATATCTGAACAATTACGTAGGATGTAGGAGCCAGAATATATAATAGCTAAATAAATGAATAAATGATGAATATATCTGCCAATAAATTAATGCAATCATGATCAAATAGTGATTGAGAGACAAAGCTCTGAATAGCTTGGATTTGATTTCCAGCTTTGCCCTTTTTTAGCTCTACACTTGGATAAGTTACTTAACCTATCTGTACCTCAGTCTCATCATCTGTAAAATGAGTAATAATAGTATCTACATTCTAGGATTGCTTTAAAGTACTTAGTAAAATAACTCTGAAACAATATAAGTGCACAGTAGAGTAAGTTATTCTTTTTATCATAAAAGTCAACATTAGGGAGTCCTGGTCAAGATGGGGAAGTAGGTAAATGCTGTGCCTCCTTTCACAATGACATCAAAATACAACTAAACTACAGAATAGCCATCATTGAGAATCGCCTAAAGTCTAGCTGAACAGAAATTCTACAACTGAGAACACACAGAAGAGGTCACCTTAAGACTGATAGGGTGGACTGGTACCACACTCCCATGTCGTGGTTGAGAATCAGGAGAAATATCTTGGCTGCAGAGGTCACTCTGGAAGATCCAGGGGTTCCTGGCCTCACACTGCACTCTCTGCTCGGGGATCCAGTGCCTGGAAGAGAAGTCCCCACATCTTCTGGTTGTGAAAACCAGTGGAGATTGTGGCTCAGTGAGACAGAGGGCTGAGGGAGTCACAGATTTCCCTGTAAGGGGCCTGCTAAGACCTACCACTGACGAATTCACTCACTTTGAACTCCAGCTCCGGGGCAGCAGCTCAAAAGGCATCAGGGACATATGGGGAGGAACTGAGTTGTCTGGCTGCAGGGTAAGGTCTGGAGGGGCAGCATTCTCCCAGACAGAGGTGCTGGCAGAGGGCATCATTTCTGTATTGAGCCCACACCTGCCCTCCTTGCAGACCCAGGTGGCCACCATATTGAGTAGCCATCAACATAGCTGGAACAGGTTGCCCTGCCCTGGTGATCCCCTCCCAACATGTGGGCCCACCCAAGCCGCTTCTAGTTACTTTTTCATATAAATAGTCTGTCTTGGCTCATGCTGTGGACTTTCCTAAAACTCTCAAAGGTTCACAAAACCTAAACTAGCAGCATCTGGTCTCAGTGTGCCCCATACTTCTTGTTGAGCAGCCCAAAGCCTGGCATTAGTGGCAGCCAGCTTCAGTTTGCAGCTTGGCTTCTTAAGGCTCTTCCAAACCCAACGTTGGTGGCAGCTATCTGTGGATTTTTTTGTGGCTCATGCCAGGCAGCCTCAGGCAAGGCATAGACTGCAACTGAACTTGGGCTGTGGCAGGGCCCCTCAGAGGAGGCCCCGGCCTGCATGCCATGTGACTGGTTCCAGTCTGAGACAGAGCACCACCTGGGGTCACATCTGAGGATGACACAACCAAAGGGCAGACAGGGTAGGCACCAGAGCCCTGCCAAAGCGAATCCTGCTTAATAGGGTCAGCCCCTGCACAACAGCTTCTCCACTGGTCACAGCCAGTCATCACAACCAATCTGCCTGAGGGTCAATCCCATTGACGAACAAACAGCAACCAAGGCTCAACCACAACAGGAGAGTACACACAAACCATACAAGGGATGTACCTGGAGTGCCCAACTCAGGTTACCAAGGAAGACTCTGCCACTGGGCCCCATAGCACACCTATTACATAAAACCACTCTACTAAGACCAGGAAAGATAGCAGCCCTACCTAATACATAGAAACAAATACAAGTAGGCAGCCAAAATGGGAAGACAAAGAAACATGTCCCAAAGAACAAAACAAAGCTCCACTGGAAGAACTAAACAAAATGGAGATAGGCAATCTACTAGATGCCAAGTTCAAAACACTTGTGAGGATGTTCAATGAACTTAGGGGAAGAGTAGAGGAACTCAGTGAGAACTTTAACAAAGAGATAGAAAACAAAAAAAAAAGAATCAGTCAGAAATGAAGACTACAATAACTGAAGAAAAGAATACCTTAAGAGGAATTAACAGTAGATTAGATGAAGCATAAGATTGAATCAGTGATTTAGAAGATAAGGTAGCAGAACATATCCAATTAGAACAGCAACAAGAAAAAAGAATCCTCCTCCCTCCCCACCACCGCTGCGAAAAATGAGGATAGTTTAAGGGGCCTCTGGGATAGCATCAAGTGTACCAACATTCACATCATAAGGATACCAGAAGGAGAAGACAAAGAACAAGGAATTGAAAACCTATTTCAAGAAATAATGACTGAAAACTGCTCTCACCTGATGAAGGAAATAGACATACAACCCTTAAACAAGATGAACACAAAGAGGCCTGCACCAAGACACAACATAATTAAAAAATTTTTTAAAAATCAAAGGCCATTTCAAAATTAAGGAATGAATCAGGAGTCAGACATGGAGTTAAAGTAAGGGCAAGGTACCTCTCAGAGGTGGGACTCGCAGATGGTGTCATGTGATGGATGGACTTGGTAGCAGTGGGAATTTTTGGAAGAACCAAGTCACTGCATCTGTCTCTTTGTCTCTGATTCTTCTCTCTGTTTCTCTTTTTCTCTCTCTGCCTTTTCCTCTCCTTCTCCCTCTCTTGCTTCTCTTTTGTTGGAGCGGTACATGGATTAGCTGTAAATTTCAAAATATAGCCTAAAATCAACTGAATCGATATTTCATGTACAATGTAAAAACAGTCCTGAGGTCATTTGTGTTTGCTTTTGATTTACTTATGTCCAATTCTTCCTTTCACCTATATTGTCTAACTGACATTACTTACAGTTTTTCTCCTAGTCTCCTACCCTCAATATTACACAATTCTTTTTCTTTTTTTTACTTTGGAAGGAAATTCTGAATTCAGTCTCATTTTTTTCAAGCTTCTTATTTTTTACAAGTTTCAAGCTTCTTATTTTTTACAAGTTTCACATGTAGTGCTTAAGTTTTTTTTTTTTTTTAAGATAGATTGTGGGATGAAAGCTGAGGTCTCCTTACATTTGGGGGTCCGAAAAGAAATTCAAAGGGGTTCTCACTGGTCAAATATGGGACTATTTGAGCACTCAGAAGGATGATTGCAATCGTTTGATACACATTAAATATATAAAACTCTGAATTTAGGGGAGAGAAAAATCTTGTTTATTATCATCTTGGTTTTCCTGTGTGAGCTTTTAATACTTTTAAGAAGAGCTCACTTTCATAGATGGCTTGAAAGAACTCAAACTGATGAAAGGGAGCTCTGCTTAACAGTATTGTCCCAGCTAATAAATGTGGAAAGAATTAGAAAATCACTAGATTTTGAAATCCTAATGAATTTATCTATCTAGATAATAATTATTAATAGATGCTAAAGTAATTTCAAATATTTACAAAGTGCCCAAACATCACCATAGATCAATTCATGGCTATCAGAGAAAATTGTTTGTACAATGGAGAAGTCAGCCTGCTACCACCTAAACCCATTTAGCATCAATAAAATTGAGACATTCACTACTATGTGCCTTCTGATGTAATGCAATATGAAGTATTTTGCCCAAAATGTTGAACCAGAATCTAATAGAATTTTCAAATTTAATTTTTAATTTACAAGAAACCTAGAGATGAAAGAACAAATTAAATAAAACCATGAGGAAACAATAAGAAAAATCCAGAAGATGGGATATTCTGCAGAACAACTGCCCTGTTTTTTCAGCAAGTCGATATCAAGAAAATAAAGAAGTTGAGAGATGACTGTTCTGGATTAAAAGAGATTTAAGAAGTAGAATGGTGGTTGCTAGGGCTTGGGGTATGGGGAAATGGGGAGTTGTTCAGTGGGTGTAAAGTTTCAGCTATGTGAGATGAATTAAGTTCTAGAAAACGTCTATACAACATCATGCCTTTAGTTAACAGCACTATTATTGTGCGCAAGTTGTTAAGAGTAGATCTCATGTTGAGTGTTCTTACCACAAAAACAAAACAAAACAACAACAACAAAAAATGGAACACAAAAATAAAGGAACACAAAAAACTTTTCGAAGTGATGAATATGTTTATCACTTTGATTGTGGTCATGGTTTCACAGGTGTGAGCATATGTCCAAACTCATCAAATTGTATTTGTAAAATATGTGCCTTTTTTTTGGTATATAATTTATACCTCAGTAAAGCTTTTCTTAAAAAAATAGAGATACATTCAGTTATTATTGGACCCTTTTTTTTTTCTCTCTCTCTCCCTCCCCAGTAAAAAGATTTCGGTGGAGACAATTGGGGAATTTTAAACATGAACAGATATGTGAGAGATAATGGTTAACAAATGGATGAAATTAAGGCATTAGTGTAAATCTTGTTAGGAAAGATAATGGCATTGTTCCTATGTAAGAAATGTCTTTTAGAGAGAGAGAAAGAGAGGCATACATACACATTTGGAGGTAAAGTGTCTGACATTTATTTTAAAATACTTTAGCCAAAACAAAATAAATGGAAAAATATAATAAAATGTTAACCATTTTTGAAACCAGATGATAGGTATCTGAGGATTCATTATATTATTCCATCTTGCCTACTTATTTAAATGTTTGAAAATGTTCAAAATAAAAAGTGAAAAAGAATGTGAGGGTCCAGAATTCTGATGGTACAGGGAAACAGATGAAGTAAGTCACTTTCATCATCGTTATTTTTCTCTAGGTCAATTGAAATCTGACATATGGTGTTAAATCTGGTAGGTACCTATAATCATTAGTGTAACTGGTATGTTCAGGCTTCATGAATTGGTGACATAAAATAAATGTCACAATCCTAAAAATAAAAAAAAATATTTTTTACTTTTACATAAAAATAATATATACACATGTCCAAGTACCATAAGATGGTACTACACGGAAAATGTTTTGCCCTACCCACTCCCTCCAAAGAGTTAATCATTTCTGATTTAGATTGGCAGGTTGCATACCATAAATTCAAGTTCATACTCTAGTTATTGATCATACCGACATTAGACGAATCTATTGAGTCACCATTAGGAAAGAGGAGGAATCTCAATCACTTCTAGCTCCTCTACTCCACTGTGAGATTCGTTTCTTATGTTATTGTTTTCAGTGCTTCTGTTGATTATTTTTTATTACTTTACATAATATACTCAAAGCTCTATTTTGTGTTATATTGCCTGTGTCAGTGAGTCTTTACTGCCAGAACACAGGATACTTCTTCTCTACTTCTCCTTTCCTTTTATCTCCCTGCCAACCAAACCAAAGAAGTGACAGAAATTATATTTCCAAAGAATAAATTAATAACAATTTTAGAAGGAAATGAAAAGAATCAGCAGCAGATGAGAAATATTGAATGACCTACTCCCTGGACATTCCTGAAAGTCAGAAAACAATGTCAGTAGCGGGGGTCTGGGCAAGTGGAAGCTTAGTATGGCAGAAGACTGGGTACCCTGGAGAGTGGGAGAGCTGTCTGGTTGTGCCTTTGTTCTTCTTCACATTGCTCTGGGTGGGTTGTTCTCATTTTGTTGTCACAATAAGCCTTGGTATGAGTCGGAGGTGGCAGTGACTATCATAACTATTGGTTTCATATGAGCAGGGAAAGAGTTTAGAAGAGTGACAGTCTCTGCTTTCATAGGCCTGGTAGAAGGTCTGCAGAAATAACTGCTGTCAACCCCATCTGCCCACCTGCCCCAGGGGCTCAGCCTGCTTCTGAGCTCTGTGGCAGTGAGGGTGTTGAGTCACAGTGAGAGTGTCACGTGTATCCTCTCAAGTAGTTTCCTGGCCTTGTCCCTTTGCTGGGAACCTCTCAAGGTAGGTGAGGTGTGAGTGGGGAATTCAGGCCAATTGACCTCCGGCCCAAGTCCTCTCTGATGCCATCCACCTCCTTAGGTACTGTGGGAAGCCTTATGCTTCTCATTAGTATCCAAGGGTCTGCACCCCAATAAAGTTGACACACTGGTAGAAAGACTGGCTATGACAACTATGAGTAAGCCTGTGTCCTTTGTCTGACTCCCACATGTCTTTGCATCATTTCTGGCATAGGAGGAAGTCTATAAGGTCAAGAGACTGCCCAGAATGCTGAGGGTGAGTTCAGGCCATAGGTGGCCAGAGCCTACTCTTCCATATCCCTCTTCCTGCTCGATGTACGTGTTTTCCTAGAGGATCCTTCTTCTCTTGAAAATCTCAAATGTCCCCCATTTCTGTGGGTTCATACATAAGGTACTTTGGCTGGTGTTTGGGGCCCTGAAGACACTGCCTTGATTCCTCTCCATCACTTCCTGTTACACCTACCACCTCCTAATACTTCATTGGTTCCATTTTCATGTTGTTTTCTCCTTAAAACCCAGTTCAAATGCCCTCTCCTGCCTGGGCTCTTAGCTCCCTGTGCATGTCTGTCTCAGTCTGCAGCCAAGTGTGAATTATGTCTGCCCCACAAGCTGGGGCATGGTTGGGGTTGTCTCTGATTTCCACAATGATACAGTCTCAATTTTTACTTATCAACACCATTTGAGAGTTTACTATTCCTTCCTCCTTAAAACTCTTTAACTTATATTCTAGGGAGTCTGCTCCTCTGGGTGTTCTCCTGTTAAAGACCCTTTCAGGGACATGAGATCTGAGGTGTGCAAGTACAGTGAATGATTTCCTATAAATAGACTCCCCAGTTCAGCTGACCTAGAGGACACTGAGCTGATGGATCTGATGACTGAACTCTATATTAATAATGAAACAACTTAGCTAGGAAAAGACTTACCTGAGGAATTCTGACCTAGGACCAGTCCCATCTTTCTGCATCTCCTGATGAAGGCCTATTTATCTGTAGGACAAATATTTTTATCTGAAACTAAAAACATACACTTTGCTGTTCCTGCTCTTCATATGGGGCCATTGTCAGGTTTAATGCAGTAGAGCCTTCTTGGTCAAAATCTTTAGTGTCCAATTCAGTAGCCACCAGCGACATGGGGCTATGAAGCACTTGAAATGTGTCTGGCCCAAATGCAGATGTATTGTAAGTGTAAAATATGCACCAAATTTTAAAGACCTAGTATAAAAAAAATCCCAGAATATAAAATATTTCATTAATAATTTTTATATTGATTATATGTTAATATGATAATATGTTGGGTTAAATACATTACTTTCATCTGCTTTTACTTTTTTAATACAGCTACTAAAAAAATTGAAATTATAGAGATAGCTCACATGTTCTTTTTATTAATGAATCTAGGTCTAGGCACAGTTGAACTTGTCATTTTTTACTGAGGGCACACCCAGAGAGGATTTTGGGAGGAACTGGTAAAGAGTTTCTTGCCTCTAGAGAGAAAATATCCCTTTCTTTCCTGTGGGTGGATGAGTAGAAGAGACACAGTGACTGGGCCCTCCTGGAACAAAGTGAGCTTGACCAGGTAGGTCCTGTTATTGAAGCTGGTTACCCTTCCTGAAAGACCTGCCTTCAGGTGCTGACCTTTAAAAAATCCTCATTATACTGTCTCCTTTTTCCCCAAGTGTTCTCTTACCTCCAGCAGGACTTTTGATGACTCCTCTGAGGGCCATCCTGAGGTTGAGGATTGTGAGTACACTGAGATCTGAGCTGGCAATAGTATTCGTGCGAGATCATCTGATTTAGCTTATTCATGATTTCTTTTAAATTCTTTTTTTTTTTTTTGTCATTTTGTTTTAGGTGAGCTGACCTCTTTCAGTATTTCCTGTAGTGCAAGCCTTGTAGTGGAGAATTCTCTCAATTTTTGTATATCTGGAAAGGTCTTAATTTCTCCTTTATATCTAAAGGAGAGCTTAGCTGGTTCCTTTCACTTAATAGTTTAAATATTTGATTCCATTCCTTTCTGGCTTGAAAGGTCTGTGCTGAGAAGTCTGAGGATAATTGAATGGGTTTTCCTTTATAAGTTACCTTTCTCTTCTCCCTGGCTACCCTGAGAATTCTGTCTTTGTCATTGATTTTTGATAATTTTAATACAACGTGTCTTGGTGAAGTCCTTTTTCGGTTGAGGTAATCGAGAGTTCTGTTGACTTCTTAAATTCCAAGCTCCAGCTTATTTCTTAGATTTAAGAAATTCTCGTCTACTCTTTGTCTGAAAATGCTTTCTAGTTCCTGCTCCTTTTCCTTGCCTTTGATAATGCCCATTATTCTTATGTTTCCTCTCCTGAGAGTATCAGCTAGTTCTTGTATTTCTCTTTCATTGTTTTTTATTCTTCGGTTTTTCTCTTCCTTCTGATTTATTTCTAGATTTCTGTCTTTAATATCACTGATCCTTTCCTCCAATTTTCAACTCTTGCAGTGTGTGTATGTGTGTGTGTTTTTATCTTCAGAAGTTCTATTTGGTTCTTTTTGAGGGTTTCAATTTCCTTGCTCTGCTCATCTAGTTGCTTTTCCAATTCCTGAAATTGTTGATATGACTTGTTTCAGAACTCACTGAGCTTTTTCAGAGGTACAATCCTGAATTCTCTCTCATTTAAGTTGCATATTTCTATGCCTGAAAGCTTATTTTCTGGGATTTTTCTCTTTCTTTCTGAGGTGCCTTGTCACCTTGGTTCTTCATGGTGTTTAATAGACTATTTCTCCATCTGGGTATTAATGGATATGTATTCTGCTTTTTTTTCCAGAAAGAAGATTTATTATATAAAGGTCTCTCTTCAATCTGCTGCAATGAAGGAGCTTTTCTTTTAGTTTCCAGTAGGCATCTATGCCTCTTGGGTTCCTGCTTTATATAAAGATTTAATAATGCCTTTATATAATGCCTTTATTATCTTGTAGATATTTAATCACACTTGCTACCTTCGGTTTCAGTCCCTGTCAGTGTTAGCAACAGTTTCAGCAGTGTTTGCTCAGATTCTCCTGGGGCTGCATGGTGATTGGTCTCGGAGAGTATAGGGAGAGGGACCCTCTGGGTTGGGGGTTAGGGATTGCGGCTCAGCCTTGGTTTTGCCACGGGGCAAAACCAAGTAAAAATCAACTGTTATTTTTCTGCCATCCACTCTTCTGCTTTCTGCCCTGATGACTGGGCTCTGCTGCCAGCTGGCCAAGGGGAGCTCACAGCTTTCCCAGACAGGGCTGTTCAGGGAACTCCCTGCACCTTCTCCCCTCCCCCTTCTCCTACAGGGAGCTCTGGTGGCTGGGAGAGGCAGCTTCTTTATTTCTCCCAGTCCACCACCCGACATCTGGGATTCTGACCTGTGGTAGCTCTTATGTGCAGTGCTCACACTCAGATGTGCTGGTGTGCAGTTTGGGTATTTTTTGTTAAGTTTTAGATATTCAGCTTGTTGTTGTTTCAAGAGGAGAGATCTGGGGACATCTCTCACTCAATCATGTTTCCTCGGTCCTCCACACAGATTAATAGCATTTCGTATGACAAAGTTTATAGCAAAAAGAGCAATTCTCTATATCTTTACTCCTCTTCTCATTCAAGTTCTGCTTTCTAGATCTATGAGCTGTTTTTGATATTTTCATTTCAGACATTATTCATTGGCTTATTCTTTAGGAAGCTAAGTGTTTATTTCTCTTATCCTACTCCCTACCCATACACACACACACGCGCGTGCGCGCGCACACACACACACACACACACACACACACACCCCTTTTCCCTTCTCAAAAGATCACATTTTGATTAATTACTCAGGATTTTTTATATAACTAGGTGTACTAGTTTCCTATTACTGCTATAACAGATTATAACAAAGTAGTGGCTTATATTAGCACAAATTTATTATCTTATTTTCTGTAGGCCAGATGTAAAAATCAGTCTCACTAGGGTAGTCAAGGTGTAAACAGGGCTGGCTGCTTCCCTCTTGAAGCTCTAGAGGAGAACCTGTTTCCTTGTGTTTTCCAGCTTCTGGAGACCACCTGCATTTCTTGGCTCATGGTCCTTTCCTCCATCTTCCAAACCAGCAGTGTAACATCTTCAAATCTTTCTCTGACTCTTTGACCTTTGCTTTAGTTGCATATCTCTTTCTCTTATGCTAACCTTCTCACCTTTCACCTATAAGGATCCTTGGCCTCACTTGGATAATCTCTCATCTTAAGACATTTTCTTTAATCACATTGACAAGTCCCTTTGCCATGTAACTTAACATAATCACAGGTTCCAAGGATTAGGATGTGGACATCTGGGAGAGGGGGATTGGCAACATTTTGCCTATCATATAAATATTTCTCATAGATGAATCACTTGGTATAGTATGATTAAATTTTCTTATATAATTTTTGTTGGTGTTGATAATTATCTTTTGTTGTTTGTTTTATTTTCTATGTACTTACACTCCTTTCTATATTCTATGTTAGAAAGATAAAACTCTTCTTAATATGTCAAACGCATTGAGTAAACTATTAGTTCTTGTGATGGTGAATTTTACGTGTCAACTTGGCTGGGCCACGGCACCCAGATATTTGGTTAAACATTATTCTAGATGTTTCTTTGAAGATTTTTTAAAAATCTACATGATATTAATATTTAAGTCAGTAGACTGTCATTAAAGAAGATTACCCTCCATAATGTAGTGGCCTCATTCAATTGGTTGAAAGTCTTAATAGAAAAAGACTGATTTTCCTGAAACACAGGGTATTATCCTAGCAGACTGCTTTTGGACTCAAACTGCATCTTTTTCCCTGGATCTCCAGCCTGATAGCCTACCTTTAAGATTTGGACCTTTCTATTTCATGAGCTAAATCCTGAAAATCTCTCTCTCTCTCTCTCTCCCTCTTGCCGTCTCCTCCCTTCTTTTTCTCTTTCTCTCTCTCTTTCTCTCCCTTCCCACCTCAATCCTGTTGGTTCTGTTTCTCTGGAGAACCCTGAATAATAAGATTTCATCACTAAGAGTGATTCTAGAGAAACAGAATCTTAAGGATGAGTTTTCTAACTTGGTTCTGGGGTTTCTGATATTGATTCTCTGATCTTATTAGATTTAAAGACACTACTGACTCTATTTCTGGTAATAAATAATGGTGTCCTTATAAGAAAAGAAGACCATAACACAGGCAGCAACAGAGAAAAAAAACAAGTGAAGAGTCAAAGAAAAGATGGTTGTCTATAAGCCAAGGAGAGAGGCTCAGAAGAAACCCATCCTGCCAACACTTTGATATTGAATGTCTAGCCTCCAGAACTGTGAGAAAATAAATTTCTGTGGTTTAAGCCACCGATCAATTAGGTCTTTACAGTAATTCTATAATTCTCAGTTCCTCAATTTTTGCCTATTCTTAATTAACTGATATAATATTCTGTCTTATCCCTCCGAGAATATTATCTTGGCCTAAAATTATTTTTCTGTTTGTTCTTTTAATTGTTTTCTTGGGTGTCCTGTTTGCTGAGTTCAGTGCTGGTTTTTTGTTTTTTGTTTTTGTAATAAATTTCCATAATGTTAGGTGCTTCTTGCTGCATACTCATCTTGTATGAGAGTTCCCTATTTTATTTTCCATGGATGCTATTTTTTGAAGGGAGCAATCCTGTGTCAAATGATTGAGGGCACTGAAACGATAAAATATACTTCAAGGAAGTGATGGTAGCTATTTGGGGAGGCATAGGTGTCCTGCTTCTTTCTGGGTGTTGCAAGTCACCTAGTACATTGCCTTTTCTCTCTTGCCCAGGTACCTATATTCACAGATTAGCTTGGAGGTTAATGTTCTGTTGCCTGCTCCTTAGTACAAGTGAACATGGGGTGTCATTTTCTTTGGGGTCAACTTACCTGGACATTCAAAATATATTTCTTTAATCACTTACTCAGATGTTTTGCCAGAGTCTTTCCTGACCCCCTGTATCTATCTACACCTTTAACTTGAAGTACCTCCAGAGCCATTGCCATCTTTCTTAATAGCTTTCTCACATGCCTTGGACAATAGTTTCTTCTGTTAATCCAATCCCATGTGTATATTCTGTCTTTCATGGATTCCTCATGGTCTCTAGTATAAATTTTTATTTTATAGTACATTTATGAATTTATTCCTTTAAACAATATCTTCTATGCCATTCCTAAGGATTTAGGTCAAGAGGTGGAGGCAGGAGTTAGTAATGAATCTGTTCTCCAATTTTTATTTTGTTCTATGCTGTAGAATAGCTTAAATAGCACCAGAATTATTTATTATCTTAAGTCTTGATAGAATTTATCTTAAAAAAAGAAACCCTCTGAGCCTGAGTTAGGGGTCAAGTTTTGACTACCTATAATTATTCTTCGATGAATATTAGACTTTCTAGGTTTTCTTTATCTTGGTCAATTTTGATCATTTGTATTATGCTTGAAAACTCATCTCTTTCATACAAATCTTTTAATCTGATACAAATTTGACATGGTAAATTAATATAACTTTAAAACTCTCCTGTGTATCAATAGATATGTCCTCCAAATACTACTTCTTTGTCTGATAAACAGCTTTTAGGGCAAAGATAATTCATCTTGTTTCCTTCACAGTGTGTAATCTTAGTACTTTATATACTTGCTGAGTTATCTTCTTAATCTCTTTCAAAGTGTTCATTGTACTGACATTGGTCATGGTTCAGGAACCAAGACTTTTTGCCAACACCAGGTACATGGCTAATGATTCATGTTCCTATATGCTGCTCATTTTTAAAGCTATGGCATCAATGGGAAGGAATGGAAGTAAGCATGATCTCCAATTTACTTGGTTTCACAATTCCATCATCTCCTGAATATGTTATTTGTACCCTTGTAGGGCTGGCAAGCTGGGTAGACTTTCCAGCTTCTCTTGGATATACATTCCAGGAAAAACAAGCATGTGTCCCTGCGTGACTCGTGGTCACTTCTCTGAAGTATTAGCAGGGAGTTATTAATAACCTTTGCATATCTCTTTCTTCTGTGGAGTTTTGCATTTCTGAAAGCATGGTATAACTTTACTTTTTCAGCATATTCAGAATAATCTTCCATTAAAAAGCCTGAACTCTAGTCTGCATTTCTAAGGGCATAATAATCTCTCTCTCTCTCTCTCTCTCTCTCTCTCTCTCTCTCTCTCTCTCTCTCTTTTTAACCTTTGCTGTTGGAATCTTCCAAAATCTACTTTTTATTAATGGTTCCCTCTTACCACTGTATTTTTACAGAAGAATTTCTTATATCTTTTGTGAGATTTTTTCTTCCCCTCTGGTAATCCAGGTTTGCATGACAAATCTATGAGTTTCTAACTATGTAAATGTAGGTAAACCATTTAACTTCTCTGAACATAGTTTCCTCATTAGAAAAATGGAGGAGTTAAAACTATATCCATCTTATAGAATTGTTGTGAAGATGAAGTGAGATAATGAATACACATTGCTTAGCTTGGCACATGGGGATCCAATAAACATTAAGTGGTCTTGTCACTCATTATAATCATCATCCTCATAATCATCTATATGCCAGTTGCTTTCCTCCAACATTATGCAAAAACTCCAGCTTAAACCTGCGGGAGGAATTTGGGGTGATTGCCTAAAACAGGAAAGTAACCATAGCACCCTGTCCTATAGGTCTTTGTTACAAATATCTGTCTCTATCTATTTGATCTTTAGCTAAGTGGTCCTTTGTGGGCACCATCTGTGCCTGTTTGTGGTGTTTCTGGGAAGCATGCTTCTGAAACCTGCTTATTCTCTTCTTTCTCTGGAAGTGATAACCCGCCAACCTCTGAGTGCTAGCAATTTGCAAGGTATTGATTTACCTGACTCTTGTACTCCTTCCTAGAACACATACATGGTAAAACTTGTTTCTTCCTTTATACAATTGGATTTCTCTTATTTTCTATGTTCTGACAATAGTCCAATTTCGATCTTTGCCCCAGAATTTTAGTGCTGTGTTTTCTTTTTAAATGAATTCTTTCAGTACTGATGTCAGCTAATGCTCCAAATTTATCTCTACTGATATCAGTAACACCCCAATCCCATCTCCACTAACATCAGCTAATGCTCAAACCCATCTTCACCAATATCAGCTAATGCCTCAAATCCCTTTCCACATGTATTGGGTGAAGATGGGCTTGCAGCATCAGTTGATATCAGTGCTGAAAGAATGGGTTTAAAAAGAAACAGAGCTGTGCATTTATATTACATTGCCAAGACTTACTTATTGTATAAGCGGAAGTTTGTACCTTTTGACCACTTTCATCCATCTCCCCCTCTAGCCCTACCCTCTACCCCACACGGCAACCAGCAGTCTGTTCTCTATATCTGAGTTAGCTAAGAATGTAAATCTTGAAGTTCTCATCAGAAGAAAATAAATTTGTAACTGTGTGTGACAATGGATGTTAACTAGACTTACTGTGGTGATCATTTCATAATATGTATATATATTAGAAAAAAAGAAACAGAACAATATGTTTCTGCAACAGAAATCAAAATCATAATATAAAGCATAAAAATAAATTTATAATATTCAATTATAAATATAATAAATAGGCAACATCTCTTGAGTACCTAAAATGTGCCAGTCACTCTGCTGAACACTTTTCTTGGGTGCTATCATGTTATCCTGCCAAACAATCCTTGAAGTAGTTTCTATTATTATATTCATTTTGTGGTTGAGAAAGCAGAGACTTGGATGTATTGAATCAGTGACTCATGGTCACACATATCTGTTGAGCACTGAATCCTAGACACAAGTCTGGAGTTTGAGGGGTTCTAATAAATTATACCCCTAGCCTTCCCTCTTGAATTCTAAGCAAACTGAGAGAAACAGAATAGTAACAAGGATGGAGATAAAAAGATTGGCTCTTTTACTGATATAAATTGGATTTCAGGGCATGGCTTATGCAGCAACAATTGGCTTCTCACTTCTCAGTGTCCCCCTCAGTTTAAACCATGGGAAAGTTTGATTCTGCAGGGCAGACCCACTTAATGAGCTTGCTGACTTATATCACTCCAGGATAGAGAAGGAAGAAATAAAGAGTAAATCTCTCTCTATTATTTTTATTACTAATGGAAACTGGATTGTAGGATATTGTTTGAGTATGTTATCCAAATGACTTCTTGTGCTAAACCTCAGAATTTGGCAGACTCTGTCACCAGGGCCCTACCACTAAATAAGCTGCGTTTGTAGAGAGAAATGAGAAGTCTTTAGAGCTGCCACTGTATTCCTTCTGACTCAGCTTCTCAGGCTCTTTCGCTGCCAATATTCTTGTCCATTTCTTGCTAGAGACCTACAGCAGGGCTTGGGGTTTCCTCTCTTCAGGCCAATTATATAAACTCAAGCTTGGATGTTTTCCTGTCTGTGATCCCAGCCTCTGTCTGTATTGGTGGAGTTGGAGGTAAAGGAAAATATTGTCAGTCGTTCCCAGGAAGAAGTCTAAGTGTGACTTGAATCATAAATTACAATGAATGTGCCCATTCCCTCCATATCAACAGTTGTCAGGTCAACACTGGTGTGCATAAGAATGACCTGACACTGTCATAAAAAAGAACAGAGTCTTAGGCCTGTTCCCTGCCCCCTCCCCTAACACCTTTGATGCTTATATTAAAATAGAGCTCTAGGATCCTTTTGGGATGGTCCCCTCTCACATCCATTATGGAGTGAATTCTTGAATCTAGCCATCCTCCTAGTTGGTCCAAAGCATAGCTCTAGGTGACAGTGTTATCTCTGATATTTATGTAGATCTGACCAATTTCAGCAGGCCTCCTTTGGTATCTCAGGTCAGTCAGCTCACTCTGGTTGCTGGCTGAACCCAGTATGGCTGATTTTATTTGAGAATTTCAAGATTGAATTTTGGCTCTCTTTTGCCTGGTCTTACGGATAGCCTTGGTTTTTGTAATGAATATTCAAGCACCTTAATTTAAAAAAAATTTTAGGTAGCAGGCCTTTATTTCAAGTATTTAACCAAACTTTATTTTTTTTAATCTTGGAAATTCATCTTAATAGAATTAAAAGGCTTAACATGGAATTCAGGAGATTATCAGGTAAGGTTTGATGTTTTTGCACCAGAGACATTTGCTTAGCAAAGTAATCATGCACCTAGATTCAGCCTAGATTCAGCCTTGTTAGTTCTCAGATTCGATATTGTCAGTAAACTATGTGTGTCATGATGCTTCTTAGCTACGTAATCTTAGTTTTGTGCCTTCTTAGCTCCGTGTCTCAGTTTCCTTATCTATAAAGGGAACTATGGCAGTATTTACTAATACTGGTTTTTTTTTTTAATCATGAAAACTAGTAAGCCTGATAAAAATAATATCAAGCAAATAGGAGAAGTGAGTAAGTGATAAGAACAGAATAAATTTTTTTAATGAAGTGCTTAGTTTGATGTTTAAAAACTATTTATTTTATGTAAAATTTTAGAATTTACAAAACTTTCAACTTTCCTGTACTTTATCATTTTGATAATGGAGATGTTGTTACCTATGTTTTATAGATGAGTAAACTCAGGCTCAGGTCTCTTGATTAAAGTAGAACAACCAGTTAGTATATAGCAGAAGTGAGAATATGGTCCAGACCTTTGCCTCACCATTTATTTCCCATTCATTTTTATTCTGCTTTTTGGTTAAATATTTTAGATGAGCTTTCCATTGAGTTAGTGTAAATCTTCCTTACCAAAGCTAGGAGAAAGTGTTTCTCCATTCTTTCTTTCATGTCTAAGGATTTTGCTTTGCTAATTGCCCCTGGAGCCCTTTGCTAACCCAGCTCAATCTCATATACATGAACTGATTTACGCAGAGAGGAGGATTGTTTTGCTTGTTAAATTGTGTCTGATGTGAATGTGATCTTTGGCTTTCACCTTCCAGTGAATTCTAGCTATCAGAGTCTTTGTCTTCAAGTATTGTTTGTATACACTAGCAATACCACAAGTTTGTCTTCTCCCTAGGAAGTGGCCAGAGAGTCTGCTCTTCAGTAATGGCTTTGTCATCAGTCTTTGCCTTTTGATGTCAGAATAGCCTAGATACATGTTTAAACATAAATTTTGGTGCCTTGAATTTGTCCGTGGTCAATAGCAACATCATCCTGTGGTGTATTATGTCTAACCAGTTTAATAAACATAATATGTTATTCAGATTTGTCATTGATACCTTTCAATTTGAGTGATGTTACTTAGAATGAAAATCTCTTTATGAAATTCTCAGTCTATTAAAATATTGAAGACATATTTATTACTGTAATTATAAAATGGGACAATAATTATTATGAAAGCTGTTCATTTTTTTAAATTTAAAAACAAGTCAGAATCTTTAAATAGACAAATAAGGATATAGGTTAACAGTTAATACAAAAATTAAGGGAAGCTGTCTTAGCTGGATAACTTAAGGAAGTTCTCCTTTCTCAGCAAATAAACATTTTTTGTCAAGAGACCAACATTTCAATAATACAAAACAGAACAATAAAAATATGATTATGCCATAGTTCTACTGTTAAAAATTATTAGATGTATATTAAACAAAATGAGCTCTAAGAGCTATATTTAACTTTTAGTTTTGTAATTTCATTTAGGCCATGACTCTCTCAAGAAAACTTTCTTTTGGGAAGGAACTGTTTGTTTCGTAAGAGTGAAGTAAGGATGTTAACTTTGTGACCTCCAAATTTTATGAGAAAAGAAAACTCCAAAATCACCTACAAAAACTAGATGTAACAAGGAATACTAGGGTAACATACAAGAAGAAAACACTAGAGAAAAATTAGATGCCCTCAAATTTCTTGTTCTTTTCTCAATTTTATTGAGTTATTTAACCTTACAGATGTGCTATATAGGAGCCTTGAAACAGCTGGCTATGCTATGCAAGTATTGCTCCTGTATTCAAATGATAAGCTTGAAATTTCACTTCTAAAAATTTAATAATAAAATTGTAATAGTAATAATATATTTGACATATTTTAATATTATAAATAAATTCTGTATAAATATAAATTTTGTATACACATAAATAAAATAATATATTGCATACCCTATAACTTCCTTCTCTGATGGCTATTTTCAGCTTTGGCTTGGCTTTAGTTGAATATTGATTTTAACACTTGACTGAAATCTGTATTTGGTGAATTTCTACTACAAATGATCTTGTATAATCTTAGCAGCCATGTTGACCCTCATTAAAAAGTATTTCCAGTGTGGGGGTTAACTAGTTATAATTATGGATAACATTATGGTATCTTTATTTCTGTTAGCTGAGGCAGGATTTCTGTTAAAGATATCAAATAAACTGAAAATAAAACAAAACAGACAAAAAAACTTAAAACACCTAGTAGGAGTCAACTATTGTAAGAAATCCAGAGTTAAACCATTTAAGGACTGTTATCAAGACCAGAGGCGGATGAAGAGACAGAAATCCTAAGACCAAGAACTAATAGGAGATCTACTTCAGGTGCCATGAATCCAAGCATTTAAAGGGCCAGGCATCAAAAGGGTGCACTGTCCTTTTGTATGGCCTTGTTGCTATGTTAAGACTGTTATAGCTATCAGGAATTTCACATGCCCTATCTCTTTGGTGAGTTTAGAGTAGTATTCCACAAAGAGATCATTCTTACCTCTCTTCAATCGGATGCTCACATCTTTTCCCTTCCCTCTACCCAGGTTCCTTTCTCTAAATTAAGTCTCTACATAGGCTACATTACACTGCAATAATAAACAACCTCCAAACTTAGTGGTTTAACAAAAAAAATGTTTTACTTGCTCGCTTTATTTATAGGTTCCATCAGGTGTCTAACTCCACCGTGACACTCAGGAAGGACCCAGGCTGAGACTCTGTTGTCTCATAGCTGCAGCATCTACAGCACATGACTTCTTCAGTCACCACAGCGGAGAAAGAGAGATTGGGGAATAGCATTTGGACTTTTTACTGCCTTTGTAAAGAAGTGATACATGTCACTATGCTCACCTTTCTTTGGTCTGAAATAGTCACAAGTCATTTGGGCTAATAATTGCAGGATTCTATATACCCAGAAGGGGATGAGAGCCAGATATTGGTGAATACTAATAATCACTACCACAGTTTCTCTACTAGCCACCGAACATTCACTTAACTATCTTCCAACAGCCAACAAAGCAACCTGAAAGTCTCCTTCAGTCATGGTACTAAGCTCAAAGCCCATTGTCTTTAGGTAAAGTGTCATAGTCTATATTTAGATCCAGTCATGATTCCTCTTCATCTGGAGGCTATGAATGAAAAAGGCAAGTTTTCTGCCCTGCCATAGGCCCAATATACAACATCCAGGAAGAAGAAGGAATCAGTGGCCCAAAGGAATTCTTCAGTCTCACTGGCAGGCACTCTACCCTGAAAGCTTCCTTGTCCTTTGTTTCTTTGGCCCTGTCTTTGGAAAATTTTCCATTTTCCATTTTCTTTATTAGCCACAGCTGAAACTGACTTTGGGAAATAGACTCTATGAGGACTGTGGAGATTTCACCGTCCATGTTCTGACCGAAAAAGGTTGGGAGCCAGTTTCTCACAATCTTTCAAAAACAAAGAAAGCTGCTTTTTATTTGATCTCAGTTATCTTCATGCGTCAGAAACTGTACTCACAAATTCTTTTTCTTTTTTTCTTTCTTTTTTTGAAATAGTATCAAACTTATAGAAAAGCTGCAAGCATGGCACAAAAACTTTCTTTTCCTCAAGCCACTTGAGACTAACTTGCTGGTCTGATGCTCCATCATTCTCTATCATGTGCATTTCCTACTAACAAAGACTTTCTCCTATATAACCAAAATAGAATAATCAAAATCAGGAAATCAACATTGATATGTTACTATAAGTTAACCCTAAAACACATTCAAATTTTACCTGATATTTAAAAAATATCCTTTATAGCAAAAGGATCCAGTTCAGAATCATGAGTTGTTTTTCATTGACATATCTTCTGTTGTCCCTCACTGTGCTCAGTTCCTGTCTTTCTTTGACTTTCATTACCTTGACACTCTTGAAGATTACAGATCAATTACTTTGTACTGTGTCTCTTGATTTGCATTTGTTTCATGTTTCCCCATTATCAGATTCAAATGTTACATTTTGTCAGGAATATCACAGAGATGATGCTGTGCTCTTATTGCATACCTATTAGGTGACACAGTTTCCTTTTATCATTTTGATCACTTGAACCAGATGATGTCTGCCATGTTTCTGTACTGTAAAGTTATTTTTTTCCTGTTTGTAACTAATAACTATTGTGGGAAGGAACTTTGAAACTAGGTATATAACCCGTTTGTCATGTAATTTTCAATTTATTCATTTATTAACTTTTATTTTGAATGTACGTTTTACATTTTATCAAATATATTATCATTGATTACCATTATCATTTATTTCGATAATCAGATTGCCCTAGATTGGACCAGTAAGTGCCCCTTCAGGCAGGCATCTGTGTCCTTATGATATATCTTTATCATTCTTTAAGCTATTCTTTGTTTTCTAGGACAACAAGATATTCCAAGATCATTTTATACTTCTCCTTCCCCAGCTCTGGAATCAGTCATTTCTCTAAAAAGCCCAGTTCCTTTTGATAGAGAATGGATATTTTGAAGCCATGTAGGCACTGTTATGCTCACTGGTATTGGGTGTCACTTTTCTTAGGCTCTCTCAGAGGACAGAGTCAGAGAATCTGTGTATGCGTGTATGCATATCTATATTTATATATAATGTATATTTTGTGTATATATATAATATACAGCAGTTTCTCTAATAACATCATTTTGTTCAACATCATTTCATTATAATGTTGATGAGCTGCCATAGGAACTTAACCCTTATATCAATTAGTCTATGCTAAAATTAGTTTTGTTATACATCGTTTTGCTTAAAGTTGCAGAACCTATTGACAGTTAAGTAAAGACTTACTGTATAAAATATATATACATGTAAAATCTCCACTGTTCATACTGATGCATCACAGGGCTCATTCTAGTTTTCGCTCTTTACATATTTCAAGAGGCCTTCTCTGAAAATGAGAAACCTGCCTCCCATTATCCTTATTTCATCAATCTTTGTGTACAGCCAACACCCATTGCTGCTGCGTCTTCCTTGCACAAATGCCCTTCTTATTGCACTCTGGCTGTGACAACCTGACCCAATCTCCTCTTCTCATGTGGATGCCCCCCTCGTCCTACTCAGGATCTGACATCTATGCTAGAGTGCCACTTTACAAAGACCCCTTACCCACCCTGCTAGGTCTCTAATGCCCATACCTGGAGAGCCCTCTGTAGAAATTCTCTTTTCACTCTGGGCTCTGAAACTCCATGACAAGCCTCCTCCATGTGGGTATTCTCTTCACCCAACTCAGGCTTTGCCACTTTGTGCCCTTCCCCCATTGTGGGTGTTCTCCCCAGTCCACACGGGCTCTGACTCTCCATGCTCCTGGGTGCTTCCCACATAAATGTCCTCTTGATGCCCCATTCCAGGCCACTCCTCCAGGAAGATTCTTTCTTCAGCCAAGAAGCTTGTCCACATGTTTTTGAGGCTCTGACCCTCACAATCTACCCATCAGGTGGACACCCTCCTCACCCCACTTGGGCTCAGAATTGGGCAGCTATCCTATGAAGATGCCCTCCTTACTCAGCTTAGACTCCAATGCTCTCCTCTTTACCACTGTGGCTGCCACTTACTTGTACCAGGTATAGAGGTCCACCTTCCTTTGCCCCCTTAATAGCTTTAGGGCCAAATTTTTCAAGAAGAAAAGGGAAGAAAAGAGAAAGATCCCACAGTTCCTTTGGGGACAAATTTCTCATATCTAGTATGTTTTCTTTCTTTCTTTTCTCTCTCTCTCTCTCTCTCTCTCTCTCTCTCTCTCTCTCTCTCTCTTTCTCTCTCTCTCTCTTTCTCTCTTTTTTCCCTGCATTTTTGCTCTCATATCTCTTTTTCTCTATTCTACGTTTGTTATAAGGGCAAGTTTTACCCTTAATATTTGACATAAGTAATTTTATAAAGTTGAAGAAGATTTACTGAGCAATATACCCTTAATCTGATCCTTGCCTTTAGGTAATATAATCTGTTGAAAGAATTTATTGGCATCTTCCTTAAAATTGCTTTTTGACTCTTACTTTTACTACCTAGAGTCTAAAAGCAGCCGTTGCTGTTTTTAACCTTGCAAAGCCCTAATTCCTAAATCTCTCCAGTTTCTTTCATTTTTGCTTTCAAATTGGTCAATTCTCTCCTGGGCTTATGTCTGTCTTATAATGCCTAGCCAAACATGACAAATATCACTAAACAAACATTCTAACATGTTTCCACCTTGAGCTACAGTGCAAGTTCACTCAAATCATGATCTATTTCCCAAATTATATAAGTGTAGTTTTACTAAATATTTGGTCACTGTAAAACATGGATTACAGCCTTTGTAACCTCTGGTATGTTTCCTTGCCGATGACCATCTAACTGTGAAGTTAGTTCCACATATGCTGAGTTATATTTCACAAAGGTGTCTAACTTCTGGTAGCAAATTCTGTATTAATTGGAATGGACTAAGTTATTTCTGATAATAAACAATCCAAAGTTTCATTTCTTAATACAACAAAAGTTGATGTTTTGATCCCAGTGTATGTCTCCTTCTGGTTGGTCGGGATAAAGAGAAGGCTGTGTTGTGCAGAGTATCAGAGGTCCTGCCATAAGGATGAGAAAAGAGTGCATGGGCTTTTTACTGCCTCAGACCAGACATGACATACATTACTTATGGCCACATTTCAGCAGCCAAAATCAGTCACATGGTCCCAACCAACTACAAGAAACTGAAAGTGCAGACTTCCATGTGCCAGCAAGGGCAGAACTACATACTGGCAAACACTAGTAATATCTCCTACAAATACATTTCATTAGCCGATTCCACTTGTGTCTCATTCCACCATATGTTATTATTTGTGAAGTGTCTTATACACTCAATAGACATTTATTGAATGCCTATTACATTCTAGGTACACTTCTAGGCACTGATGGTATAGCAGTGAACAGAAGAGATGAAACCTACCTACCCTCCTTATAATGGGCTAGACAGACAAATTTTAGATATACAGTATGTCAGGTGATAACTGCTATGGAGAAAAATTAAGCAGAAAAGGAGGCTAGGACTCTCTGGTGGGAGAATGAGATTTGTAAACTTAAATATTTCTTTTCGATTGGAGAAGGTCTATGAAGAAGGTCACTGTGGTAGGCTGAATAATGGCACCTGAAGATGTCTGCATTCTTATCCTCAGAATCTGTGAATATGTTAACTTATATGGTAAAAGGGTCTTTGCAGAGGTGATTAAATTAAGGATCATGAGATGGGGAGATTATTCTGCATTATATGGGTGGGCCTGATGTGATTACAAAGGTCTCTATAAGAGGGTGGCAGGAGGGTCAGAGTCAGAAAAGACAATGTGGCAATGTAAGTAGAGGTCAGAGGAAGGGAGATTTAAAGATGCTGTGCTGCTAGCTTTGAGGGGCCAGGAGCCAAGGATGCAGATGCCTTTAGAATCTGGAAAGGGCAGGGAAATGTCCTCCCAAAGAATGTAGCCTTGCTAATATCTTGGCTTTACAACTTCTGACCTTTAGAACTGTAAGATAATAAATATGTTTTGTTTTAAGCCACCAGGTTTGTGCTAATTTGTCATAGTAGCAATAGGAAGCTAACATGGTGAAATTTATTTTAAAAAAAGATATGAAGAAAAAGAAGGAAAGACTAAGTGAATTCTCAGGGAAGAACTTTCTGGGCAGATAGGACAGCTGATGTGAAGACTGAGACAAGAGTGTGTCTGTCATGAACAAGGAATAGAAAGGCTGCCAGTATGTTTGCAGCCAAGTGAAGGAAGGAGATGAGTCAGAGAGGAAATGTATAGTCAATTCATAAAGGGTCTAGTTGATCACTACAGTGGCTAAGGCTTGCACTCTTCATTAGGTGGGAGTCATTGGAGGATTCTGAATTACAGAGCCACAGAGTTTCCCTTTCACAATCGATAATAGAGAATAGAAGAGTAAGGTGGAATCACGGGACCATTAATGAGGCATTGCAAACAATCCAAGTGAAAATGATGGTGTCATGGTCCAGGGTGATAGAAGAGGGGGCAGTTAAAAGTGGTCAGTTTTGGACCTTTTTCGAAAATAGATATTCAGATATTTGCTGATAGATCAGACGTGGATGTGAAATTGAAAAATTAAGAATAACTGAGATTTGGAGCTGGAACAACTAGATGGATAGAGCTGCCAGTGACCAACATGGGAAAGACTGGGAGTTTGGAGAAGAATATCAAGAGCTGAGTTTTACACATATTAGATTTAAGATACCTTTTAGATACCCAAAGGGATCTGTGTAGTTATCATTTGGATATAGTAATCTAGTGTCCAAGAAAAGGTAAGAATGGAGACACACACTTGCAAGCGTTCATTTATGGATGGTATTTAAAATCATGATACTGGATAAGATGACCAAGAGAGAGAACGTAGATAAAGAAAAGAGGTCCCAGAATGGAAAGGTCCTAGGACACTCTAAGGTTTGGAGATCAGGGAGGTGAGGAATAACCAGCAAGGAAACTGAGATATTTCCATGGTGAAATAGGAGGAAAACAAGAGTGTGTCGTATTAAAGTCAATTGGAAAATGTGTTCTAAGGAGAAGGGAAGTATCAAATATTAGTGAAAGGTGAGGTGATATTCAAACTATTTAACGATCGGCATGGTAAAATAAATTAATATAAAAGCGTATATATAACAATTTAAAAGAATCCCACTTTATCCTTTTAAAAAAGCTAGGCTAAATATCATTTTCTCATGTGACATAGTCATAGTATAAACTGTTCATCAAATCATTGTAATAAATTCCAAACCTTTTGTCAATTTTTAGAAGTTGTTGGTGTGATTTTTTATTTGAGGAGGTTGTCACTAGCTAAATGTTCTTGTCTGAGCTATGCTTTAATAAAGAAGACTGCATCAAACAAAAACTTCCCCACTAAATTAATAGTTATTGGTGACTTAGAGTGTCAAATTCACATCAGCAATATAGATCATGGTGCCAAATTCTCTCAGCTTCTATTAAAAAGCAATTACATTAAAAATGTTCTACCCGCCCAAATACTTTAGCTTTTATATTACCGAGATTTTGTGTACTAAAAATCTTTATTATCAACTAAATCAAGAAAATCATTTTGAAATGTCATATTTAATTGCACAGAATACAATCCTTCAGGCCAAACAGGAGGCAAAGTGCTGTAGCAGTTAAGAGCAATCAGTCATGTGCCAGACTAAGTTTAAATCTTAATTCTGCCATTTAAGTTTTAAATAACCTTTGTGCCTCAGTTATCTGTAAAAACAGGGGTGATAATGATCATTAAGTACTTAAAGGAGTTTTTATTTAGACAGACACATAACAAATATTATAAGTGATTCTTCATTTTTGTTAATAAAATTGTTGCTGCTAATTCTTGTGATGAATGAGTGTTTGGTCGATTTTAATTAGCCTGTCCAGTTAAATGGAGGTGAAATTCAACAATGACGCATGCTCTAGGTCTTGACTTCCAAGTCTCCAAGGAGCCCATTCATTCCCTCCTGCCCACCTGTTCTTCCTGCTTCTCTCAGATCCTTTCTGAGGTGAAGTCTCATGGAGGCCCCAGTCCTATGTAGCCATGTGAAGGACTGATATACCAATAGAATGAGGCTAGAGCTCTAGAGGCCAGATGGAGCTTAGACATTTGTTCACTTGAATACCAGGGACACTTTCTACAAATGTCCAGGTCTACTAGAGCCAGAATAAAAGGTTGGTTCATGAGAGCCATGGTGGGCTGGCTGGCATTCCAAGAAACTGGTGGACACCAAGAAGCCTCCCAAATATTGTCACTTGGAGATCCTCAAGGCCATGTGTGAAGTGTAGGCAGGGGATGGGGTGGAGGGTAGAGGGATAGCAATGCCAGGAAGTAAGGATATTTGGGTGGTTGTAAGCGGCACATATACTACTGATGACCAAGGAGAATACAGTCTGGCCTTAGTGCTGGAGCAGGGACCTGGAGCCCCCTGTAATGCCGAGGACTGACTCTTTAATTTCTGGATTTTGAGAAGGTAAGGAATGGGTTCCAGGAAGAAGCAATAGTTGGTAGGGCAAAGGGCTCAGAAATGTGGCTATTTTGTCAATGGTGTGGAAATATTTTAATGTTTTAACAATCAGTATGGCTATAACTGCATATGGTTGGGTCTTTGCTCTGCTGTTAGTTTCCGTAAACCAGGAACTGACTGTTAGGTTTAGCAATGTGGAGATCGTTGATGTTTCGGTGAGCTAACAAAGGTATGAATCTGAATGAGTGGGTTCAGGGGAAAAGGCAAAGAAAATTGGTGATTCTTTCAAGGGATTTTGCTATAAAGAGGAGTAGAGAAATGAGGCTGGACATAGGGGAATGAAAAGAGGGTTTTCTTAAAATGAGAGAATTAACAGCATATTTATATGTTGATGAGAAAGCTTTTGCAGAGAGATGATGATGCCTACCTTTGTTTATTACCCAGAGGTTGTGTGTAGAATGTTCTAAGGCTACACATATATTTTTTTTCACTTTTCTTATCATCATGCCCATTATGAAGTACCAGAAATTCTTTCCATTATTATTTTTCTTCTCTCGTTATAGATGCTGCCTGATTCATTTGGGGGCATTTTTCTTTCTCTGCCTCTATTTTTTAGTGTAAAGTCTGCTTGATAAATCAATAAGCACTCAGGTAGCTTGCATATGCTGGATGTGTGCTCTTTTCTGTCAAGAGACCAACATTTCAATATCTTAAACTATGGTCCAGAAAACCACATGTCATTTTGTAATACTAGCTTTGCAGACGGCTTACTCTCTCTCTCTCTTGCAATCTCTCTCTTTCTCTCTCTCTCTCTCTCACATCATCCATCTCTCTCATTTATCTAAATCTCTCTCTCTCTCTCTCTCTCTCTCACACACATCATCCATCTCTCTCATTTATCTATCTATCTATCTATCTATCTATCTATCTATCTATCCATCCATCTAGCTATCATCTATCTATCATTTATCTATTAACTATCTATGTATCTAATCTATCATTTACCTATCATCTAATTCTAGAAAGAGATTAAATCAGTCTATTAAACTGATTTCTCTTCTCAAATCTCAATCTTAGCTGAAATAAAAAATACTGCCTACCTGACCCCTAAGTTTCATTGTTTTATGATAAAACATCCTTCTCTAGAGTGCTTTCCCACTCCCTATCCCCTTAAGAATGAGTTCAAGTGGTTGGGGGTGAAGAGTGATAAATACTCTCTAGTTTCATCACATCCCGATTCCTTATGGCAGGGACAGCCAGCCCCCTCTTGACTTCTCACACCCACCCCTGAATGTGTCCTTCATACTCCCCAGCTGATGGTTTCCTTTCTTCTTCCTGGGCCCAGAAAGTGGGTTTCTCATACTCCGTAATACTTGTGAATTCTCTATTATTCCACAGAGGATGAGATGCTCCTTCTTTTCCAAAGGTCACAGAAAGAATCAATAGAACAGAGATGTTAAGAGCCCAAAATATTGTATAAGACAAACCTGTACACAAGTTTCAGCCCTATACTGATTAGCTTTAAGGGGCATGCTCCCTGTAAAATGGGGATGGAATCATAATGCTTTATTAGGGTAGTGGACCAAATGAGCAACAAAAATAAATAAATAAATAAATAAATAAATTTTCTTTTTCTTCTCTCTCTCTTTCTCATCTCTCATTCTCTCTCCTTTCCCTTTAATCAATGCATTATTACTAAGCAAATATTATGTTCCAGGCAATAATATAGGCTTTGGGATATAGTTATATGAAAACTAGACAAAAATGCTGGCCCTGGTAGAACTCACTTTCTAATATAGGAATATAGACTAAAATAAATAAATAAATAAATAAATAAATAATAAAGTTCTTTGTGTTTAAAACAAGTCTTTGTTTATATTCTACAGTACAAGAGTTCTACTTTATTATGAATATCATACTTAGTTTTGAGTTTCTAAAATGTGATTTCTTTCCATATTCCTAAATCCCTAAGCATAAGTATAATTCTCTCAATAGCTAATGATTTTTCTCCATAAAGGAAGCTTTTTTAAAATTTGTATCATGGATGTCAATAGCAAAATATTCTGAAATCTTTATTTTTTGGTGACTCTCTCAGAAATCTGTTCTAGTTTATACAATGAAATAACCCTATTTGCAGAAATGTACATTTAAAAGCCTTGAATTTAAAGTAATAATAAATAAATCACTTCTCTTATTTTTAGTTTCCTTATTCATAAAGTGAGGAGTTAGTTGCAGAGGACCTTCATGATCTCTTTTAAATATATGCAACAAACAATATCAGTTTCAAATTTCTGTGAGAAAGGAGACTTAATGGTTGAATGAAATAAAAGGTGGGGCTTTGGCGAGTGTCTACTACCTGCATTTCTCTCGTCCTTATGTTAGCATTGGATGGAATAACCAATATGTCAATTCAGGGTTAACAGGCACTTGGAAGTCACGACATTTCTTCCTCTCTCCACAATAGGCCTTATTAGCACATTACAGCTCTCTTTCCAGCTGCCCTTGATAAGGTCTCAGAATCCTTCCCAATGTAGTGCTGCAGCAAGCCATTGCCAATCAACTGCCATTGGCGGGCACATAGAAATCAATTTTTCATCCCTGGAAAAGTAATATTTGTTCCAGAGAATTTGTCCTCATGACACATAGGAAACATTTGGTAACTTGTCTCTCTAGGAATATATCAACGACAATGAAAACCACTATCTCCTTCCAGAGCAGATTCGTCCTGAACCAATTATGCAACTCATCATCTACTCACACTTATCTCTTCCTCTATTAAGGATGGCAAGACATTTCTTATCCCAGACAACATCTTGGTTTTGGTCAATGGAGCAAAAACTCTCCTTTGGTAACATTTCTATCGGTGACAGAAGCTTTTTTTTTCTTGTTTATTCAATGACCTCTCATTCCTGAAGTTTCCATAACTTTCATGCCCCTTTCTCTCCTCAGAACAAATAACAACTGAAAATGAAAATTAAAGCTAAAATATCATTACCTCTATTAGGGAGGGGTTTGGAGAGGGCCATATGTAGTCTATAGCAATAACTTTCTAGGATAAGATTTCAGACAATAAGATCAAAAGGAAGATATGACAGAATGAGTGGTTTTTCTGGTGTACCTTGGAATGTACAATTCGGTATTTATGACATGGAGTGATAAGTGGAGTGCACAGTGGAGAACTCATATTATTTTTAAAAAGAATTGGGGTTCTCAGATTAGACATCAGAGATGAGATAAAAACAAATATTCACATTTAGGAGCAGTGGTACTTAATAAAATGATTAAGCAGTGACAGTAAATAAGTTCTCAGGTCATTTTGAAATGATTAATGTGGGTGGATGGAAGCCAGAATTTATTGGAGAAGGAATATAGGGATGTTTTTCTTGATTAAAAATTACAAGCAACGGTGGTAAAAATTTCATGAGAAGTTTTGTTTGATTGTCCTTGGCATTAAATGACATTGATTATTAAAGAGCCGTCTCCCTCATCCTGCCACGGGGTGAGAGGAAAAAGTCTACGGGGGAATGGAAATATTTGTAGGCACATTCTGGATTGTGTTGCAGTTGTTCACAGACACTTTGGTTCATTTCTATCCCTTAACCTTTCCCATTTCCTAGGTGAATTTCACTGACTCAAGAGTATGGTTGCCATTTCCAAAAGGGCAGCCTCCATGATAGCATAGTGGTTAAGTACTATCTCCAGGGTTATTGGTGGGATTCAATAAGATACTTTGTGTAAACTGCTTGTTAGAAGCACTTTAGAAGATATATGGCAATTGTTCAATAAGAAACTGTTCAATAAGTAAGATACTATTGCTGTTACCATTATGTTCCCTCTTTACTACCAGCCCTGATGGAAGGAGTCCTATAGAATCTTTTTTCAAGCAGCTATACTCATAAAGCTCCATCTTCATGTTCTAACTCAGTGGACAAGTGTAAGGAGCACAGGAGTTTACCATTAACCATGCTTGATTTATTCACTATTATATCAGGCGTATGATAGATACTTGCTGAATGAATCCAATATGTACAGAATTTATGAATGAATAAAAATTAGTGACAAATTCCACTCAGGCAGAATTCTTGCTGGAGAAGGTAGAGATAAATAACTCTGTTAGAAGGTAATACTGAATTGCAGGAAGGTAATATGGTTCAACTTCCTACTTAAAGCAGGAATCACAACCTTAACTTTCCTTCAAATGTTCGTCTGCTTCTCCCTTAACATTGGGATTGGGAGGTTTGGGTGAATGTTCACATTTTTGTCCAACAACATGCAATATTTATTCTTGGACAATATAAGTGAATTTACTGAGACATGTTGATGCTCTAGTTGGATCAAAGTGGAAGTGTTGGATATATTGCTATTCTTTAAACAGAACAGGGGGCATTTGTATTTGAATCATTCCTGAATTCTTGTCCTGATTCTTTCACTGAAGAGACAGTATAGCGATCAAGATTTTGGTCTTTGTAGACAAACCTGGGCTAGAATCAGAGGAGAAAACTTAAGTCAGGGCACTTTATTTTCATAGACTCTTTTCAAGGCCCTGAGAGGTACCCTCACAATGTGCTCAGATGGTCATATATTTTTTAAAAATAATATATATTTTATATGTAGAAAACATACATATATTTTTTAGAAATATAAATATACATATAACTGCGATTAATTAAGACTAAGAACTCTTCCATTTCAATTTGATATGAAAAGTCAATCAGAATAAATAACCACTAAAATTACGAACATCAATTAAGTGGCTATGTTATATTTTTCACTGGAAATATTTTGAAATGTACAGCAAGGGGAAGTAGAAAAAATACAAATATAATTAGAGACCTCAAAATCCTTCTCTCAAAAATCGACACAACATGTAGACAGATAACCAGTGTCAACAAAAAGGACTTAGCACTATCAGCCGACTACACACTCGAACATTTATTGAACACCTAACCAGCAAAAAATAAGATGTTGCTTTGTTATGTGTCAACTCGAATAGGCTGGAATACATTTTCCAGAATGTTCACTCATCTATTTCTGATTATGATGGGTCACTGGAAGATTTCGTGGAGGATTTGGAAGGCAGAAGTGAAGCGGTGGCTATTTCGTAGCTCGTACATGTTGTTGCTGATCTGCTGAGTCCATTTTATAGTCTGAGGCAGCATGTGAACTGTGACTGCTCCGTTTCCCCCAGGATCTTTTGTTAGCTTCTACAACACCTGGGGCAGGGATGCATAATTAACTCCAAGATGAAGGGCCTCAGTTCTGCCAGGTATCTTATACCATTATGTCAGTGACAACAGGAACAGACATGATTTTGTATCCATCCCCTGGGTTAGCAGCTCCTGATGTTGGCTTCAATTTGTCCTAGATCTTTCTCTTTATATCCATTGTTCATTCCCAACTGCCTCTCCAGTTGCCTGTAATCTCCAGCAGGAGATGTGAAAAACAGACCTTATAGAATGCTTAGTCAGCTCCCACAATTGTGTAAGATCAAATTCCTATAACCAATCCATATGATGGATGTTGTTATTCTTTAAACTCTCTCTAGTAAAATTAACACACACACACACACACACACACACACACACACACACACACAACAAACAAAGAGTAAGTAACCTAAAAAAAAAAAAGAGGAAGGGGAAGCTAGAGGTGTCAGGCAGTTAATAAAAATATTCTTCTGGACATTTTTAATGTTTAGTATACTGTGTAAGCTTTTAAAAATGTGTAATTTGTTATGCTTTCTCATTCTAAGTAAGTCTTCATGTTTACCTCTAATTTTATATTTTTAAATTTGTATCTTTTTCTTCAAGAAAGCCCCCCCAAATTCAGGCCTCTAGGAACTCATATCCATCTCTTACTGGAATCCTAACACCAGTCACTAACTCTGTGATCTTAGGCAATCCACTCTACCTCTCTGAGTCCCAGTTTAATTTGTAAAAAAGTAACAATCTGTTAAATAGTGTAATAACCTTATGAAACTACTAAGGTTATTGTGAGGATTACATAAATGGATGCACATAAAAGTGCTAATAAATATTAGCTAGTATAATTAATAATATTTTATTAGATCCATTTTAAGAGGGAGAAATCCTATAGATTTCTCCCTCTTAAAATGGATCTAATAAAATATTCTCTCATACTCACAAGGGTTCTTGGAAGAATCAAATGAGACATTTACATTTAACATTTACATTGCTGTGAAGATGTAAGTTTTTTATTAATCACCCAAAGAAAGGCATGTACATGTGCCCACATCCTACATCCCTCACACACACACACACACACACACACACACACACACACACTTCTCTTTTTAATTCCAACCTAGGATTCAAACTGGTTGGTTTCATTCACACAGATTGTTTCCATTTAAGCTAGGTCCCTCACAGGGGGCCTCTAGGCATTGTTTAGCATGCCTGGGTTTTTATTCTGGCATCATCAGCCCTTCCTGTGAGACCTTGGGCAAGTCACTTAACGTCTCTGTACCTTACTTTCTTGTCTGTAAAAATTCTCATTCTGAGGGTGTCGTGAAGATGAAATGAATTAATTCATGTAAAAAATATGCATAAAATAAACCTTCGTAAGTTTTATTATTTCCATTTTACTCACATCTAGTGAGTGCTCATTGAGCATTAACTGTTGTCATTTTCCATATCACATCAGTTTCTGTTAATGTGTCAGAGATTACATTTATACTAAGCTTTCTCCCAAATACATGGACATTTGGTTGGTCAAAATTAAGCTACAAATGAGGAAAATTAGGATAAAGAGTAAGTTTTTCATAAAGCAAATTGTATTACAATTAATTTCCTTTAGTTGTTTTAATTATGTTCTTCCTACTTTTTACATTTTATGTGCTTTTGTTAGTGGCGGATAATACTTTATTTGTTATTGCTTTATTTGACAGTGTAAAAAATTGATCTTCCTTTTTTAAAGAAAAAATTTATTGGTCCATGAAATCCAAAGTCTTGGGATCATAAGTCTGAGAGATTTTAAGATTCTTATTAAATTCTCAAAATCTGTAGACATAAGTACTTTTCTAAGGGTCACTGCTTTCAATAAGGTTCGGGAGTCCATGCTTAACAAAACTTGCATCAATCTTCCTTTATCACCCTTGATGTTTTCATGGAGCTCCTAAACCTAGCAGAGAATGAAAACTCAGGCCTCTTTTCTCCACTCTCACCAGCATGGGATTACAGATCAGGACTTAAACAGGAAGCTGCAGAGATTTTCAGGACTGCTCACTGATAGTAAAAGGGAAAATAAAGGAATCCAGACTCATTTTTAGCATTTGAGCCAAAACAAGAGAATGTCTGTGGAAAGAGAAAAATCTAATATATCTGCAATCAACAAAATGTTTGATTCCAACAAAAGACTCTTGGCACTAGTACCTTCCTTCTGTCCCTCACATGAAACTCCTTCCTCCCACTCACTCTACCGATGTGAAAAGAGAGGCCTATTTAATAGTCAAGACCATTTTAAGGTCAAGGACAACCAACTAATAATAATACTTCCTTGAAATTTCAGCCCTCCCAAACATATACTTTTAATCAAAAGAACAGCCTGCCACATCCCTCTGTTAACAGACCCCAGCCTCCATCCACTGACGTTAATTACTCCGAGATGGCCCGAGAACTTATTTAATGTCACTGCCTAATCACTTTATTAAATGTCATTGCTCCTGATTGTGAAGATTTGCTTTGTTTCTCATCCCTGCTCATCTTCCCTAGAATCTGGTTCTGAGGATACCTATTTTCTTGTAAGGTGAAATTAAAGACCCTGCTCTGTACTGCCTCTTTGCACCCTGACCAAGACCCAAGACGTTTTGAAATGGGATGCATTTTTGCAAAAGTGTGATACTGTCACAAAGTTCTCAGAAAGCAGGTAAGTTCAGCCCCTGACACCTACTACTTCTCCCACTTTCCTTGGTAGAGGTTAGAAATGTGGAAACAGCTATTTGCAAGCCAAATCTTTGGGAAATCACCCAGTTTTTGTGGCTTTTGTTAGGAGAGCAGTGTGTTTAACTATGGTCTGAGAGAGCAGAAGTCAGCTATTTTTCACAGTTACCAGAACAAAAAAAAATTCTACAATGATCTTCTATTACTTGTCTCATCTGCCTGACACCCAGAGCACTCTGCACTTCGGCTTCTTGGCATCATGTCCCACCACTTCTCCAGGAGAACCTCAGACCAAGTCAGGCCCTTCCTGTGATATATAGGCCCTTCCGAATGCCTTCTTTGACGCTTCATCCTGCATTGTTTCCTTATCCCTCCATACACCTAGCCAGTCCTCTTCAGACTTAATCACTTGTTTGTTTAGCCCCAAACTGATTGATTAGGATTTTCCATTTATTAAGCCAAGCACTAGTAACACATAAGGTGAGGCCCTCACCTTCAAGGTACGTAAGATCTTATATTTAAAGACAAACATGTAGACAAAGAAGTAGACAAAAGTTTCACAAGAGAAAAAGTCTTCTCAGGGAACATGGTAGCATAAAGGATAGAGTAGCCAGTTCTATTCGGGGAGTGGGGTGCAGTGCTGAAGGGAGAGGTTTCATAGGGAAGGTGACTCTTGAGGTGGATTTTAGAAGACTTAAGTGTTTTCCAGGTGGGTGGGGAGGGGTTATGTTATGCATCTCTGCAAGCTGAGTTTGGGATGGGTCTAGGTTGCAGAGTCCCATCAGAGGCACCTATCGTACCGTCCTGGAGCTTGTCTGTGTAATCAGAGCATGAGTGCGTGTGTGCGGGCTAGAGTGTGGTGTGTGTTTCATAGCCTGATGTTTAGGAGTCTCGCTGTGTGTATCCAAGGCTGTATGTGAGGCAATGAGGCTTATTTAACATCCACTATGGGACAAATAAGAGAAAATTAAAAGAGCAACTTTAGGAGGGAATAATTGTTTTCCATACACCATAATTACAACTGCTTGTAAATGCTGCTATCATAAACGAATCTGCCTTTTAAGGTTCTCTTAAATTCTCTTGATAATGAACAGACACTAAAGGAAAGGGCCTATAGGCTCCTCATAGAGAAGCTGGGGTTGCACTGACCCCTGGTGTCTGCCTTGAGCAGAGACCACTAACTGCTGGCACAGAGCTAGAGAGCAGGTTGGGAATATTTCATCTTTCTGTCCCTGGCTTTAGAAAGATCTAAGAACCTTTTAGGATGTGAAATAAATCTTAGAATCTCAACCTTCCTATATCTTCTCAGGTCATTTCCTAGTATTTGTCTTCAATTCAGTTTTCCCTCTTGTGCTTCCATGTTTGATGCTCCCTTTTCTTCTCCACCATTCTCACATCCCCAAGCCAATATCCAGTCAGTCACCTAGGCCTGTTGATTGTACCTCCTGCATAATGCTCCAATCAATCCAATGCTTGAAATCAGGACATTGTCACCCCCACCCCCTTGATTTGCAAGCAACAGCCTCCTAACTGGCTTCCCTGCTCCAGACTTACTGTCACCAGGGAGATCTCACCTTTATTTCACTAAACTTATTCTTCAACTAACCTTTGATATGCTAGAAGGGTTAATGTTAATTGCTTCTATTAAATAACTGCATGAACTTGGGTATGTCACTTGGGAAATCTTGTCATCTTTAAATGAGGGTTTGGGTCAAGAATAGTTATTTTCTATCATGTCACTCTAAGGACATCTACTATTATTTCCTTTAGCACCTTGCCCTTTCTCTCTCTCTCTCTCTTTTTTTTTTTTAAAAAAAAACTCTTTTAAAAACATTTTCTTTTACCAATTAACTCATTGATTAAGGAAAAATTAATTTTACTCATTTTTTCCCATTCAAGATGTATTTAACTGCTATTGGAGCATCTGGGCAGCAGAAGATAACCAGTGTTACTGTAAAGAGTTAATGTAATTCTAGCTAAAGTTAAAAAAAAACCCTCTGATATTTTGTCTAGTCTGTGCAGCCTTATCATGAGTAAATCTAGCATTTCTGTTAGTCATCTTGAAATGCTGAGAACAGCACACAGCCCCGCATACTAGTCATCATAGACCCCTATGACATAAAGGGATCCATTGAAACAAAGGTCACACCAGCTCTGAGATTCTAGGTTTCTCAGTCTTTCATATCTTAGCATTTTCTAGCTGAACATAACCCATTCCTCTTTAATTGCACCTAGTCCATAAATAAATATTCCATTACCAATGCCAACTCTAATTAAAGTTGGGAGGAGTTGGCCATACTAATTGAGTGTATATGTGTAGAGAACCTAAAAAAAATTAATTTTACATAGATTAAATAATTTATTATTTAATGCATGGTAATTAAACATATTTTGGTAGAGTATAAATAGCCTAATTAATATTAATTTTTAAATTGCCAAATCATATTCCTATTTTTTTCTTTGTAGGTCTTTTAATTGTCGTTTTTCCTTTGATGCTATGCACCATTCATCTTCCTTTTCATTATCATCATCATCAGCTGCAGCATCATCATCATCATTATCAACATCATCATCATAGCTATCACCATTACCATCACACATTCTCAGATAATGTTAGGCAAAGTCTTGTGTTCTCCAACCAAGCAGATCTCCTTGCAATAACTCCTATTTCCCCACAAGGCAAATCTGGCTCATTAACGAGCCAGGCTATCCAAATTCTGCCTAGCCAACATTACTGCTTTTCTCTCTTAATATATACTGAATACAGTGTATGATCCTTAACGAGATCATAAATGGGAAAAAAAAAACAGCTATGAAGTAAACTTAAGAACAATTGGGAAATTTGAATATGGATGTATACTGAATAAAGTTATTGTATTAATATTAGATTTTGGGGGTATAACAATGTTATTGTAGTTCTATAGGAGAACACCCTTTTCTTAGAAGACATGCCGAAATGCTCAGGGTGAACTGTTGTGAAGTCTGCAATTTATTTTCAAATGATTTTTTTTTATTAAAAAAAAAAAGAAAAAGGAAAGAAAGGTATGCGTGTGTGTGTCCATACACATTACATGCAGAAAGAATAAGTGAATGTGGCAAAATGTTAGCAATTGGTAAATCTGAGTGAAAGGTCTATGGGTGGTCATCATGCTAGTTTCTGAACTTTTCTGTAGGTTTGAAATTTTGAAACACATGTTGAAAAGTGCATCCTTTTAAATCGGTTGGAGACTACTGCAGTTGTCGTTTCACACCTTTTCTTTCCTTAAAACCCAGTTCCTCCCTGCTGCCCTAATCTCAGGTGGCAACTCTCTCCTTGTATTCAGTCAGGATAGGCTGGGTTATGCTGCAATGACAATCTGAAAATCTCAGTAATTTAAACTATCAAAGATTTCTTTCTCACTCATTCTATGTGGCCATTTCAGATCAGTGGGAGCTTAAAGCCATCTTTATGAACATCTCGTGTACCCTCATTTTCACCACATAAAAGCTCTATCTCTGAAGTGGACTTTTCTCCTTTATTCTCACAGGAAAAATATTTTTTTCCTCTTATTTAAAGGTAACTGCTTCATGTGAACTCCGGACCTGTGTCTCCTCTGGGATTTTGCTTCCGCAAGATATCTCTGGTTCCTCCAACTCTGTAAGACTGTAAGTCTCTTTCACTCTATGTGCTGTAGCCTCCAGCTCTCAGAAAGACCTATGTTTGATCTATTATAACTTCTCGTTCCCCCTCTTCTTTTTTCCTGGTAAACTCTTCAAGTTGATGGTCTTTGCAAATATCTTCACTTCTTGATATATCAGGCTGGCCATTTGCTACCCAAATTATGTTGACGTGTTCTGGTAAAGCAAATAGCCTTTTTCTTTTGCCCTCTGCTCCATTATTCTTGACCTCTGCAGTGTGGCTCTATTGATGATTCTCTTATTTGTAATATTCTTTCCTACATTGATTTTTGTATATGAGATTTTGGCTGTTCTGCTCCCATCCTGGGATTGCTCCTTGTCTGTCTTCTTTAATGCTTCTTTCTATCCTGCATTCCTAAATGTGAGAATTCTTCAAGGATCTTTCTTTATCTTTTTCTCTTTGTCTCTCTGACCACTTCCTCCAAGAACTTTTTTAACTGTAACCTTCAGTACATCTCTCATGTGTATATGTCCGGCCCTGAGCTCACCCCTCCCATTTCAATCTCATTACTCCAACTGCTTATAGGATAGTCCCATTGGAGCAACTTGCCCATCACCTCAAACTGAACACAATCTCACTTAAAGTCATCACACTTCCTCTTTCCAAATAACTTCCCCCTGAGAGTCACCATTTTTCATCTAGTTTCCCAGCCTAGCAGAATCTTAGCAGGATTCTTTGACTTTTTCTTCTTCATTCCTCATTTTTATTTCTAATATTCCAGATCCCATTATAGTCCGTCAGATCTGCCCTTACCTCTTTGTTCTTGAAGACGCAAACCTTTTAATGTAATGTACATTCCAGAGCGTCTCCGATTTGGCTTTCTACTTCTTGCTCTTGGTCCCCCGCTCCCATCCCAAGCTACCCTTCAAACCATTACCAAACAAAACTTCTTCTATTCTGACAATCCTTGTTATGAATTGACCAAGGAGTTCTTCTGACAGAGGCATCAAATCTGGACTCCTCAGCTCAGAATACAATTTGGCTTCATTCAACCTCTCCAGCTGTTGCTAATTCTGCTTCAACAGCCTTCTAGCCGAGCCCTTCCAGACGCCTTCCAGCCTCTCTCTGCAAATGCTCTAATTCTTCTACTTGGGTTTTTCTCTCTTTACTTTTTTCCTCCCTTCATTCCCACCCTTTCATTACTTTTCTCCAATTTTCCTAGCTTTCTCTCCTTCCCTTTCTCCCCTTTCTTCTTCTTCTCACCCCCTTTCTGCTTTTCCAAATCTTAACCTTTCTTTAAGATATAATTCAGTTTTTGCCTCTTCCATGAAAGCATCTCTCACTGCTTGAGCTGATACTAAAATTTTCCTTTTCCCGCTCTGATCAGAGTTAGTTGCGATTTGGTAGTTAATTATTTAATATATCTGATTTGTTTCTTTCTAACTAACTCATTAGCTCTTTGAAGTTCTACACAGAGATCACCACGGCACGGTACGTGGATGTAGTCAGTAGGTACTTATGATTTGATTAATCTATTTCACTGAGATCTAATGCAAAGTATTGGTTATGTTCCTCCTGCCTTAGGAAGAATTACACCTGCCAATTTCTGAAAATATCTTTTCTCCACAATCCCACATGGAAAAATTTGGCCCCTGAAAGGGTGGCTGGTGATTTCAAAGTCTCAGGACAACTCATTTTCTTAGAGCATCCGCATCTATTTTATTACACTGTTACCTAATCCTGTTATGGAAATATTTACATTGCTTTTATGTCTTTTCAAATTTACCATTTTCCATCTTTGTCATTATAATGATGAAAAATAGTGCTTTCATTTACATTAACTCACTTAATCTTCTCTCCAACCCTTTTAGGGTTGGTAATATCATTAGATTGGTATAATCCACCCCCTCCCCCCACCCCCTCACCCTCCCAAAAAAGGCAGTAGAGCTCATAGGATTTGGACTGGCTCAAGATCACACAAACAGGACTCAAATCCAGTTATTTCTATTGTTGTTAAAATTAATCCAAAGGCCTTTGCTCCTTCCATCACTTGAAGTTCTTTCTGATCTGGATGCCCCTTCTCTAGTTTGCATAATTTCCGTCCACCAAAGCATGTAATGGCAGTGTAATCACTAATTTACAAATCTGTCTCCCCCATTAGACTGTGAGTTTACTGAGTGTAGAGACCAGGGGTTATTTGGTTTAGTATTTCCACTGAATAGCACAGGATATGTTGGTTGAATGTCTGAATTAAAGCATAGATGAATGATTGAATGAATGGGAGAGGATTGTGACTTGTCTTGTCTGTCTCTTAGAGAACTTAGCCCAAGATTCCACAGATCGGTGTACTCTCCATGATACATTGTGCGTGATTATAAAAAAATTGCAAAATTCTTTCCCTTAAGTTTCCTTGCTGATCTCTTTTACCCCATGTAAAAACACATGTCACTGAAGTTTGTGGTCTTGTATAGTTAGGACTCAGACAGACTTGGGTTCACACTTTCCTTTTGCTAATGATTAGCTGAGTGGCTGTGGACAAGTTATTAATTTCCTAAGCCTCAATTTTCTCATCTGTAAAATGAGTGTGATAATAGCAAAAATTCACAGAGTTTGGTGAGAATCCAATGAGATAATTTATTCCGAAGCCCTCAGCACAGGTCTTGGAACATAATAATTTGTTCAATGAAAGTTAATAATGATTATGCTTGGGAAGAGCAATTGATGTACTTTAGGAGCAACTTGAGCTATAATGTGCGGCTCCCTGTCTAGCATGTTTTCATGCTACAAAGGTCCTTCCTGGCTAAACTAAAGCAGAGGATTAGACAAAAATTCAAATAATTTAGGCCCGAAACTCTACTTTCATCTGAATAATTATGAAGACTAAAAGACGTAAAAGACCTGGCAGGTCCCTTTTGGCATCTTTAAGAATCTCACAGAGAGTTGGAACCAGAGGTTGTTTGCCATTTATATTTATAGTGGGACCTCTTCTGCCAGGATCTTCCCATCTAACTCCTGTCGTGACCGTGTTCCAGAGAAGTTGCACAGTGCATGTGCATGTGTGTGCGTGTGTGTGTGTGTGTGTGTGTGTGTGTGTGTGTTGCTTCCTCAATGGCTTGAGATGCTACCAGTTGTCCAGAGTGAAATAAAGCATCACTCCTAGGTACTGGCAAAAAATATTTAGTGCATATATAAATCCATCTCCTGGGGCAGAGAGCCATGTAAATAGAGTTAACATCACATTAATGTTGTTTATCACCAAATGCAGGGCTTTAGATTTAGAGAAAAAGTGGGCTGCATCTCCATATGAATTATCTCAGTTTTACTAGATTTCTGGGGATAAAAACAGTAGCTGCTTCCTTCATCACAAAGTGCTGCCCTAGCCAGTCCATTTTATAGGTGAGCAAACTGAGCTAACAAGATCAAATTATGCACAAGCCTAGTTTAAACAGGCTCTCATTTGAAGGGTGTTGTGGCCAATTTCTTGCACTCATGTTGAATTGGAGAGAGAATAATCTTTGGCTTCAGAAAGGAAGACTTAGGTTCAAATCCTAGCTCCACTGGTGTATGGATTTGGCAAATTGTCTTCCCTTAAGCCTTGGTTTTCTGTTCTGTGTGATAAGGATCATGATACCTCTCAAGATAATTCAATTATTCATTCATTCTACTTATGCTTATTGAGGATGAATTATGCACCAGGTTCTGGTATTATAAGAATTAAGTGATACTACAGATGTGAATATCTGACCAAATGTTGGACATATATGGTGGCTACTCGAGAAAGTTCTCTCTCCTTTTCTCATGCCACACAGCTTCAAGTGACCCTTTTCTAGGGAAGAATTCTTCCACCTGCATTTGGGAATGAGTCAGATTTGGAGTATGTGCAAACTAACTTCATCCCTGTCTTCCCTCCACATTCTCCCTCAGCCCCCAGAGGCTCTTGGGACTAGAATACCCCACTAACTGTGACAGATGATCTTTGCGGGGAGAGAAATTTCTGACACTCCAGGCCCTAAGTGACAGCACAAGGATATTCAGAATGATCCTGCTCATACTAGATAAAGGCAACTTGTCAAAAGGGGACAGGTCGTTTCAGCACCAGCTCATGGGAAGTCTGACAAGTGAATAGTTCTACCCATTCTTGGACCAAGCTTGTGGCATTCCTCAAGGGTGAGAAAGATGTCAGGGTCACAGGAAGACAGAATGCTGAGGAAACAGGTCAAGTAGCAGGCAAGATCACCTAAGAGTGAGAATTACTTGGGCAGTGAAATAAAATATCTTGATCCTCTTGAGTGCTCATATCTACCTTACCCTTTGCATTGACCGCACGCTTTGCTCTGAGTCCTTTCTCCACCATGGCCCAAGAATAACATTCTTCTCTGTCTTCCACCTCCACCCCCCACAGCATCCACATCTAACTCTTTAGTGCCCTGCTTCTCTTTCCATCATTGCCTTAGCCATGGTGATGAGTGCAGGGAAATATAACAACATCATTTTCTTCACACCATTCAGTCCCCAAAGGTCTTTACACAGAATTCTCCATTTATCTGGTCATTAAATCTAATGAGTTCCCTCCAACTTAGAGCACTGAAAAATGGTACCACTTTTTCTCACCAATTAGAAGACATGAGATTAAAGATTGTCCTCTGCACTTTGTCCTTGCGAGGTTGGTGGCAGGGGAAGAGGCAGGGGAAGAATATAGAAAACTGTCTTGTATCTCTGAAGACAGTGTTGATGTAATGTGGTTTCTGGTCAAAAAAAAAAAAATTACCCTTTCTGTGCCTTATCCAGCTGTGGCCATGAATGTGCATCAAGTAGTTTGTTGTCTCTAGTAGAAATAGCTATTTTCCACAGATGCGTTTAAACAACTTAAAGGACATCTACAATAAGATAGTTAAATAGAAATTGACAAGAAAACCAGAATTGAAGAAGGGAGTTAACAACTATGGTAATCCAAAGGATTAATTAACATATTTATTGCAATGACACAAAACCTGATTGGAGCTTCCTGGTAGCTAAAGCAAAAAAGGAAACACAGCATATTGCCGTGGCTCTAATCATTTAAAAGAGGAAAGTGCACTTTCCCACTATCCCCTATTCTTAGAAGATTAAAAATGTCCTGGTTCTAAATTCTAAAAGGAACTTCTCATGTGGGGCTTCATTTAGGAGACATTGGGAAATAGAAAATATTTTCGACAATATTACTTAATACTCATTGTCTTGTATTTGACAGGCAAGTTTCTGAGTGTCCAGGGCTTGGGAATGGTGTTTTCTTCTTTGAAGGGTTACAGTGACCACAGAGGGCTCAAATTGTAACCTCAGCTTTATTGGGACAGTTCTCAGGCCATCTTGGCTCACAGGATCATCAGGGAGGGAAAGACTATTGATTCCTACCATGTCTGAATCCCCAACAAGGTCTTTCTGAAAAAGTATCCCTACTTTTTTCCTCCCTACGAAAACAGATCTGCCTTCTCTACCCTACCTCACTGATGTATTTACTCATGAAAACAGTCATCAGACAGAAAGAGGGGTTTGGCACTTTGAGGTGGGGCTCCTGGCTCTTCCCCTGTCGACCATCTGGGCATAATCTTCTGTCTCTCTTCACCATGACATTATTGAACCAGAGCTTACTTTTCTTCCTCTTCTCCTGACATGCCAGGGTGCTATTTGGTAAGGACATGAATGGAAATCTCTTCCAAGCCCTCTTTAGTACTCAAAGTGGAATTGATTCTGGTGTGGTCAACCAAAATCCAAACCAAGGATTAGAAGGCAGTGAAGCATGGACGCATAGGGATAAGTGAGGCAATCTCAGGCTCACTAACCCTGAGATTCGCTCCCTGACAAGAATAGGGAGTCTGGCCTCCACTCAAGCACAGGCCCACAGGGAAGCACATTTCTGCTAAAGAGATTCCTTTGTGCACAAGTTCCTTTGTTCTCACTCCAGATCCTTCAAAAGAGACTCCAAAAAAAAAGCCTCGGGTTCTGCATCAAGCTCATGCCCTGTAGACTCCACTGCATCCTGAGCACTCACAGCCCTTCCTCTGGCTCTCTGTATCCCCAGACCTACTGGAATAGCAGTGTCTTTAATATACTTCCAGATAACAGCTCCCTCTTTGCCCTCAACTCAATGAAGATCCCATTCGAAGATCCTTTAGAAGAATTGTACTTTTCTCTCGTTCTGGAATCCTGTGTCTAATACTCGGCCACCCCCTGGCTCCTAGATTTCTACCGCACGTTGGGCTAGTTCCCTGCTCCTTTTCCTGTGATCACCAGATGACGTTGCTTCCTGGATGCTGATCAAAACCTGAAGCCTAGTGCTTTTTCTCCTTACTGACCAAATGCTGCTGAGGCCAAGCCCAATTGGGCCAGAGCAGGTTTCTGACTTCAAGTTCAGGCTCTTTTCATGCCTGAACTGGCTGCCACCAGTTCCCAAATCAGTGATCAAAACAAGATGAAAATTCGGTGGGGAGAAACACTTGTAAAACCCACCCTTGACTATTGTTACTTCAAGTGGACTCTCCAATTCCAGCCAAAGCCCCCTGAAACTTCTTGTGTCAGTCCTTTGAACACAGTTGTTTCTTCTTATTGTGATTTAGGTAGACAATTTGAAAAAGCGTTTGTGGAGAGAGATGAGAAGGGAGCAGCTGCTATTCAGTGTTCTCCAACCAAAGAGCATGGATTTGGTTATCTGAGGGAACACTGGCCCTGGCAGCCACTCCTGTGTGTCCTTTGGATTCTCTTTGTTTTTGTTAGCATGTTGGGGCTGGAGGCTTATTTTCTGTGTGAGCATTTAATGAAATTACGTATGTCAAGTGTGCGGCACGGTGCTTTTCACACGAGAATGTGTTCACATGGTGCTCCCTGGAGTTCAGCTCCTTCTCCCTCTGCCCCGTTCACCCTTCTTCCCTTTCCCTTCTTGCTTTCACTTGTCTCAGGCTTTTCCCGTTTCCAGCCCAGAGCTCAAACGTGCGCGGAGAATCCGTCTGGACAGTGCAGTAGGAGCATCATTTCCAAAGGGGGCGCTCTAAGATCAGGAAAAAGGCCTTTGGGGACCTTGACTGTGTGTCTGAAATGACTGCGTGCTGGTACCTATTGCTGGACATTTAAAAAATGACTTTTATGAAATCTTTGCCTTGATATGCTATCAATTTTTCCAGATGCCTTTTCAATATCTGTCTACAGAACTGTATGAAATTATAGTAAGTCCTACAGCTGAGGGGATGACGATATGGCAGCTGGAGACAGACATCTCTGGCGCTGATGAAATGAGGTAGCGACATTCTCCTGATAGTAGGTCCATTCTAGGGGGCTGCCAAGCTGCAAGCCTCCTGAACGCAGGACTCTGGGGCCACCTGAATGGGAGGCCGCTTGTAGCTGCCGCCTTCTCTCTCCCTCCCTCTCCCTTTCCTCTAGGTCTACACCTCCCAGGCAAAACAAAGAACTAGGCTTCAGGCTTTCCGGCAGTGCAGGGTGAGGCTGGCCAGGTTGCCCTCCCTTTGTTAGACCCAAGGCCTTCAAGATGGGGTGAGGAGAGAACGAAGGCCTGAACAGCTTGCAGGCCCTCCTGGACTGGAGAAGGGAGAAAGTGGTTAGAGAAGGCTAAGGGGAGAGCATCTTTCCTGTAAGAAACCTCATGTCATCAGTTTGGGGGTAGGGCCTGCACCTCCACAGCTGACCACTCAACTCACTCCAATTATTACCTTTCGGGGTGTGCAGCATCCCATACAAAACTACTGCGAGCCCCAAAAGACGCTGTGAATCAAGCAGGCGTGAGAACTTCTGGAGTAGGGTGTCACCGAGTTCCTGAGAAAAGGATCTGAGAAAGGCGAACAGTGCCTGGCACGCAGTTGTCACCTAGATGGGAATGGGTGAGCGGATACTGGCATATGAAATAAACTGAAAGCTTCCCTTCCTGTAGTCTTTATCTCCCTACCTGAGAGGACGCGAGGCTTTGAAGGAGGAACCCCACCAGGCGACAGCTCAAGAAACTCAGAGGCCCCTGTTCTTCCAGAGGCCTTGGGAGGAGCCGGCAGCCCGCACAGCAGCCTCAGAAATTGGGAGGAGCCTGCTAGTGCTCCGTAGCCGCAGGCCCGGGGGCAGCATCGGGAGCCCAAGAGAAGGAAGGTCCTAAGCATGTGTTACAACAACCTGTGCGTTGCTGTTTAACAGCGCTTGTCATCTTGTCCGTTTTGTCCACCTGCCAAGCCTGTTTCCACCGAGAGAGCTCGGGTGGGAGGCGGCTTGAGCGCCCATCTGCGGCTGATAACAAACGGCCGTGCGTGAAGCGCAGGAAGTTAAGAGGCTTTTCTTTGCGGTTGTTGAGAGACCTCTGGCTCCAGGCAGTGCTCTCCGAGGGCAGCAGAGATACTGTCAATTACAAACCTGTCCTTCAAGCCTCGGGGCGGGTTGCGCTGGGCTCCATCTGCCAATGGCTGTGTGCCCCTCCAAGAGAAGCCCCCGCGCTGGGAGCCAGGGCGTGGCTTGGGGCTTGGCTCCCAGTCTGCCTGCTTCTTCTCTTTCCCCCTAACCTTACTGTAAAGTAATCTGTCAAGGTGACATCACCCCAGATCGTGTCCTATCTGAAGTGGTCCTATTTAAGGGGAGTGGTCTTTTCCCCTTCTGCCAATTAGTATGTCAATCCCAATATGAACGCCTTTGACACCTGACCTCATTGGTTTCCTCTCTTGCTTGGTTCACAATATCTTTTCTTTAGTCTCAGCAGTTTTTTTGTGTTGCCCATGGGCCAAAAGAAACAACAGTTTCATTTTTTAATTAGCTAGGGTCAAAAAACCTTATAAGTATTAATATCCTAACCACTTAATAGCTGCTTGAAAAATATAAATAAACTAAAAGGAAAAATGTTTATTTCATTCTTAAATAATTATAACTGCTTACTAATGGATGTGTGTACCTGTTGGGCACTGCACAACTTCTCAAACCTTGGACACCACCACCTTCACTTTCTGTTCTGCATTGATTTTTGTGTCATACTTGCTTTTTATCACAGCAACCACAGAAAATTCACCTTCATTAAGATATGACCCAATTGAAGGAAACTGTGAGATCTAATGTCAAAGTTGTAAGTTTCCTTAAGTTAGTAATTTGCTCATTGTCTGGCAGTTGTTGAGTACCTCTCTGTTTCCCTCCAAAATTTAAAATATCCTTAAAGGATGTGTGTGTGTGTGTGTGTGATCCAGGAAACTTGGGGCACAGTTTGGGAACTATAGCCCTACTCTGTAAATATATTGCGTCTCCGCATGTTGAAGGAAGTGGAGTGGGCTAGAAGTTGGGATGCGGGCCAAGAATGGGGAGAGAAAAATTGCTGAGACAAACCCACGTCTTAACTTTCTCAGGATGCTTCTTCAGATTATGTTCATTCCATAAAGAGGCATTTCTAGGGAAACTCATGAGGCTGGGGTCTTTCCTCGGAATGTTAAAAACATGTGCTGAGTTAGAATGAGTAACTCCTTGAGCTGAGGGCTGAGTCCACAGCGTTATGCTTGATATCGTCTGGTTACTTTTCCAACTATTCCTAGGCCAATTATTTCTCCCTTCCTCCTTCTTGTCTTCCTTCTATAATGAATATTGTGCTCTTCCTGTGTAAAAAGTGATGAAAAGCAAAGTGATGAACTCAGGAGCCATTCTCTTCACTGTCTACTACCCAGGTACTTTGGGTCATATCTAACCTCTGTGCTTCATGTTCTACTTCTGTGAAATGGGTTTAACAAAATGGTATACCCTATTGGTTTGTTAGGAGATCAAAATGACCTGATGGAAATTAGAACAATGTCTGCTATGATGACAGGTAGGCAGCTCAGCAAACAGCTGTGACAAGACAGACTTGGCTTCTACTTCTACCTGGTGTACAGTCAAGGAAAAAAGATAACTACGAAACCACTGTTGGACCAAACAGTTAATTGACTGCAATTTTGATGTGTGCTATGAAGACGTATAATAGTCTATGTGAGTATGTAACATAGGAATTTAACTCAGATGTAGGGGAATGAATTCTTCCCAGAATAAAATAACATTAAAGGAGGGACTCAGAAGATGTCTGGGAGTGAATTAGGCCAAGATCCAGTGGATTGGGGAGATGCGGAAGAATGTTTCAAACAGAAGAAACGCCATGACCAAAACCTCGAGACTCTGGCTCAGATGAGGAACAAGGGTGAGAGGGTTAGGCAGGGGCAAAATCATACAGTGTCTTTTTGGTCCTTGGTGAGGAATCTTAAGTTTTTTCGAAGAATGATGGGTTTTGAACAGAGGAGTGACATGACTTTATGTCTTATAAAAGATCACCGTGGCTTCTGGCTGGAGAATGGACTCCAGTGGGAAAGAGAAAAAACAAAAGGCTAATTAGGAGTCTACTTGTAAGTTGTTTGGGGGAGATAGGATAGGAAGTGGCCCTGCCTACGTTGGCAGTAGAGCATAAGACAGACTTGAGAAGTAATTAGGAGGTAAAATGAATGTGATAGATTGATTGTGGGAAGTGAAGAGAAACCAGGCAAATGGCTAGGAGTCTTCCTAGAAGAGCTGGGTGGAAGGAAGGTGGGACATGATGACAAGAACAGGGAGCCCTGAAGGAAAGACTGTGTCCACAAAAGGATTTTGGAGTGTATTAAAGAGCCAGGTGATCCAGCTCTGCAAAACCACTCTCTACAAATCCTTCTTAGATAATTGAAATAAAACCTGATATTTATCTATGTTTCTCTTCCGAAATATTCAGATAAGTACCTCAGGTTTTTACTTTATTTTGTACAAAGGCCAGAGTGTTAGAGATGGAGGATGAAAACCTCTGTTATGGCAAAGAACCTACTGTGGCTTTAGAGTTCTTAATTGAATGTAAGACGTATGTGGAGTAGTAATTAAAAACAAAGTTTATCCTTATGGCATTCATAAACAGGCTTGTCCAGATTCGCTGTGTGCTCCTTTCTCTCTCTCTACAGCCATCTTTCTTTCTTATAATTAAGAAAAAAATATTTTTGACATTAATTAAGTTATATGGCAATTTCCTCCCTCCTAATTAAAGTAGAACCTTTTCATGGGACACTTTGAAGTGTGGCTCTGTGGATATAGGAAACTTTTCATCCTCCACCAGAGCTCTGTAGTGTCTCCTCATATTGTTCACTTCAGTGGGAATAAATCTCGTTCTAATAATGAAGGGAAGAGCATTTAACTTTTTCCAGCTATCACACAGTCAACTCGGCCTGCAGTGGGGTGTTGGGGAGCCTGCTGGAGCCCCAGTCTCAGGCGGTGTGAGGGGCTTAAGGCAACAACTCAGGTGCATCTGGAAAGGGGGTCAGTTGGGTGGCAAGGCTGCGGGGTGGGTGAGGGAGACAGAAATAGGAATGAGACGGTGCCGCGAGCCACTTCTCTTAGGACAATTGGGAGAGTGGCAGCGTCTCGCTCCTGGGGCATTATGCAGTTCCATCAAGGACTTTTGCAATGAGCTCTAATAACCTCTGTGAAATGGTTGCGCTATGGGTTCTTCTGTTCTAATTCCCAGAGGACAGTTCCTGTGCTTTTTTTTGGCCTAGACGACCCCCTGAGATTCCCAGAGATGAAACAGTGACCAATGACAAGAAGAGACAGGGAGAGAAGAAAGTGAGAAAATGGAGCATAGCTAGCAGCAGAGAGAGAATCAGGAAAAGAAGAGAAATCAGTCCCTTATTCTGAAAAAACACACTTGGTCATGAAGACATTTTTGACTTTCCAAATCCTGCTGGTTCCTCCGATTTACTTTTTCCCTCCCACCAAGTTTTCCTCTTTCAAGCCCTTCTAAATGCCAGGGAGGTGGGGAAAGAAAAACGGAGTCTTGTCCCCTCCCAACCCAGAAACCAATTTCTCATGAAAATACCCCAGGGAGGAAGCAGAGGCCACTGGTTTTTATCTGTGAATCTTACTGTGGGCGTTTTCTCTGTAGGTACCGACAGCCAGTAAAACACAGACCTAACTAGAAACAATCTCTGTGTGGTCACCTCCTCCTCACCAAGATGCCACCAGCCCAGAGTGTCAGACGCCTTAATTGGATTATTGCTGTTTCTCAAGCTCTCTCAAAGTGTCTCCCAAATAACTTCAAAGACACAGACAAAAGCAAATGGAAGCATCATATGAGCAAGGTAGAGAAGGATTGAGGTTCCTTCCCTCTGGTCCTCTGTCAGTGGCTACTGGTCTCTCGTCTCAGGCCAAGGACACAGGAGCAGGTCCCCAATGGGAAGTTTCAGCTTCCTGCCCAGCCTACAAACCTGTGGGAAATGGGTGTCAGAACTGGGGAGGGGAGGAGAGAAGAAGGGTAGGGTATGGTGGCAGAGTTGTGAAAGTAGTGGGGTTTCTCCTGATGTTCCACAGCTTAATTTAATAACTTTAACTAGATTCCATACACTGGTACAGCGACTCCTGGATGCCAAGCATCAATCAGGCTAGGTAGTAGGAAGACAGGGCCCCAGAATGCCAGAGGTCCCCAGCCTAGCGGGAAGTGGCCATATACACGTGCAGGTAGGAGGCGGTTGTGCTACATAAATGTACGAGAACATGTAAATGCCCTGTGAATAATTTTAGTAAAGCTCCATCCATCAGGGCAGGCCATGGATGACACAATGGCTTTTCCCAAGGGCCTTGAGTCAAGCATCCCCATCCCTGGCCATACTGACTTTCACTAGAGGGGTATAATAATAACCCAATCAAATACACAGACGCCTACGGAATCTGCAGGAAAAGGGCGAAGAGAGCAAGAGAGGGATATGGTTAATCCGGGATGGCATCCTGAAAGATATAGCCTTGTGAAGCAGATTGTATAGGTAGTAGTGAAATGATTTGGCAGGAAGTAGAAGGGGGAGGCAATCTGGAGAGAGGACTCATCAAAGCTGAGTTAGCAGGTGTGGCAAGGGGGAGGGCATGATGTGGAAGTTAGTAAGTGTAGAAGAGGGAGGGATGGGTAGGTTGCAACAGGAGTTGAAGACGGAGATGCCAGTCAATGGGACTGTGAATTCCGGATGATAAAGGACCATAGAGTGGTCTTTAAATAATAGGCCATGCAACCCATTCCCCAGAGCTCTTCCTCCTCTACCTCCACCCAGAGGGTAGGCAGCCTTCCCTTATTTTGTCCCTTTGGGGTGCAGCCTTCAGATGGATGAGAGGAGATCCCTAGCTGGTGGATCCAGAGCAGTCATTGCCTCCCCTTGAGGTCAGCAAGGGCAGGGAAGGTGTTCTGACCAGGGAAAGTGGCTCTGCTGAGCTGAGTGATGGAGATTACATATGTGTATCGATGCAAGAGCTTTGTGATAACCTACACAGTATTTTGGCAGTGAACATGTGCCGGCCAGCTGAAAGCCAGAATTGGGTTTTAAGTGCTCTAAATACATGGGGACTACCCTCCATGGCATGACTTCAAGGGAAAGTACTTTCTTGACAAAGGCAGCAAATTCCACCTGGATGGATGGCTAGGTAAGAAAGTTAGCTTAGCAACTATTTTGTGCTTTATATTTTTTTTCCCAAAGCCATCCACATACCATTTAACTTCACGGAAGCCCTTGGAAGAACTTCAGGGTAGATATTCTTATACTCAGTTCAGATGAGGAGACTGAAGCTCAGAGAGATAAATAATTTCCCCCAAACCCTTCACAGCTCTTAATTGCGGAGCAGACTCAATCTCTGGTCTTCTGAGGCTAAATTAAACATTTTTCTGCCATAGACACAGTCCTGGTGAATACCAATTCCTCTCCAGCAGCATGAGGAAAAGTTTGTGAATTCTAGGATCCAACACCTGATCCTTATTGCAGGCCTTCCTAAGGGCTGGGTCTTTAGCACTGATGAAAGCCAGATTCCAGCCGCCAGCCTTAGGAGACAACTGCAGGTGTTCCAGCCAACCCAGAGACCTAGAAATAAAACCCAAGCATTCTTAACCTTTAAAAAGATCTTAGCCTGTGGACAGATAAATTAACTCCAGGGCTCTGGGGAGATTAAACCTTATTTTATGGTTTGCTTGTTAAAAACGCATAACTCCAAATCTCACCAGAGATTGCAATTAAGATAGCACGGGGCTAAAGCTATATGAGAAGTATTATTTACTCCTGGATCCCTGCAAAGTCCAAAACGACAATGGGCTTTTCCATTTTGTAACCTGCAGTCGATCTGAAGCCACCTGCCTTTGTACCTAAAATGCTTTAGGACACGTGGTTCTCTTTTCCCAGCATAGCTGCTGCCACAGTTCTGTTATCCTTTGTGGTTGCCCAAAGTAACCATAAAAACCCAAGTTAAAACAAAGTTTCCAGGGCGTTAATGTTCAAGAGACACCAAAAACACTTTTTACCATCTGTTCCTCTACCGTTCCCACCTGAGGGGCCCTTTTCCTGTGTTGCTCTTTGAATGCCTGATTTGTACAAGCCCCAAATAGCTCCCTGATTTCTAGCAAAGTCCAAGGAAAAGCCAGGTCACCCCAAAGCAGACCGATCTCACTAAAATGTGCCCAGGAGAGAACCACCGTGAGCCTTCTCAATAATCGCTGTTACAGATCCCTCACAAAAGACACAGGGGTGTTCTCTCCTGAAGTTTTGTAAAAAGTTAGTTACTTTGTGTATGCAAATATATCACCAAGAACTGTTTAGATTACTCCTCTGGGGTCCTTTTCACCTCTTGAGATGATGGTTCCTCCCCCGCCCACCCCTTCTGTATGTATGGAAGAGATACATAAGGAACAAGAACCTTCCTCTTCTATCTTAAGTACTATAGTGCATTGAGGGTCTTGAATTTCTTGTCCATCTTAAGACTCACCTGAGATTAATTTTCAGATTTCAGATGCCATTCAAGTGTTACTCAACCAGATGATTCTTATAATCAGTAAATCTGAAGTCACTGGTGTAGAGGAAATAACACTGAACAGGGAGTTAGGAGAACTGGATTTCAGACTAATCTTTACTACTTGCTAACTGTTCGATCTTCATCTAGTCACAGTGAATTGCTGGTTGTTAAATTCCACCTTGTAAAAGAAGGGGCAATTATGATTAAATGTGTCAATCATGTTCAATTGCTTTAGAACAGCCCCAAGGTCACATAGCTAGTCAGAGTTAGGGCTGAGATTCAAACCGAGGTCCCCTGGACTCAGAAGCCCATACTCCTAACAATTGTGCTGTGCCACCTCTCCAGATGGGCTGTCTTAGCTCCACTCTCCTATGAGTTTCTTACAAGCAAAGATGGCCTCACACATTATATGAGAAGTCAACCTTCCATTCCAACTTGTTCCCTCCTTGTCCTCTGGATTCATCCCCCAGCCCCTGAATTACAACAAAAACTCTGGACCGGCCCTGCGGGTTTTTTTTTTTTTTTTTTCCTTCTCTGGTGATTATCTGGGGCTGATTTGGCCAAACTTCTAAGTCTGTTGCCTAGCAAGTCCCAGCACATCTGGAGCCCTGCTGTTGTCTCAATTGCACAGCTGTCTACAGCAAAGATGCAGTCATCAGAAAGCCGCTGCCCAATGGAAATCCGAGAGCAATCTTTATATGGATCAGCTCTTTATACCTTTGTGTGGATTTCACTTCTCACTCACAAAGACAACGGTGGAGTTAGCGGAGTTCACACTGAGATGTGAGTGGCTTTATAACCAGCATGAGGAAGATTTCCACAGAAAAACCTCTTCTTTCCTGGTGACAAACCTGAATTTTTGCTAGGG
>NW_006436289.1:3293590-3296706 GCF_000325575.1 Pteropus alecto | reverse complement strand
GAGCATTTGTGTGGACCCAAGGGCTTTGAAATGGAAAAAAGCTAGAAGATTCCTCTGAGGCAAAGACACCACCAAATAGCGCAGGCCCCAAATTTGGGTTCTGCAGACCGCACAGTAAAAGTTGCCAAAAGCTTAAGGAGGCAGAGCCAATTTGAAGCATTCTTTTTTTCTTTTTCCTATTTTTTCATATAACAGTGTAGAGGATATTGTTTTGGGGGTGGGAAGATTGAAACCTGCAGTGAAAGTAAATGAAAAACCAAAATCTCTGTTGGAGGTGTGGATAAAAACCTGCAAATTTAAAAAAGCAAGTAAAACTGACCAGTCTTATTTAGCTCCCCAAGGAGAGGAGAGCTGCAGAGAAGAAGAAAGTGACAACAGTAAGCCCTGTTATCTCCTATTATATTAATCAGGGTTCTCCATCAGCTGACGCTCTCTCAGACAAAGGCCACTGATGTTCAAAATGGCGACCACAGGCATGCGGGATCCTGAAGTGTCTCTGTATCAACAAAGACCAATGAAATTGTACTCAGTATTGACTCTCACGATGTAAAACTGGATGAGACCTTTCTGCTCCAACTCCCTTATTTTGCAATTGAGGAAACTGAGGCCCAGAGGTCATGAGGCTAGTTGATTCAAAACTGGAAACAAGACCCCAGGCCTTAGCATGTCAATTGCTCTTTCCCATTACATTGCACTGACAACCCAGACTCTACTGCATTATAATTATTTGAACATGGGTAATCTCTGGATAATAATTTTTTTTTTAAAAAAATATTATTTGATTAAGTAGACTCATCAATGACCTTTTAATATATTAATTACATTAGCGATTTCATTCCTGTGTGTTTGGTGGGCATGGTTAGTTACATCGTGCTTTCAAAATGCAGTTCTCTTTATGTGAAGGCTGTAAAGGTGGGCCAGTGAGCTGGGATGATGATTCTCTCCTTCTCTGGGTATTGTCAAAGACCTAATTTATTAATTTCACCTCCCTCCCAGTTTAGAAACCTGGACACAACTAGAGCTCTTCACATGAGCTGTCAGTGTTGTCATTCACACTTGTGTCAATAATCCTGAGCTCTGACAACTTTCCTTATTTTTAGACCTAAATCCTATCTTATAATATAAATATCACACTCTAGGTAGGGAACCTTAGAACAATTATTGCACTTCCCGGGTGAGGTGAATTTCTTGGCCTCGACTCTTCAAGGCAGCACCTGAGATGTAGCCTAATCACTCAGAGGCACTGGGGCAGAAGTTTATTATACTATTAAATACTTCAGGGAAGAGAGAACACCTGTTTCTTTGGCGGATTTCCAGGTCCTTTCCTCTAGAGAGAAAAATGGAGGTGGGGTAGTTTGTAGGCTCAATGAGAGGGTAAATAGAGGGGCTGCAAGAGCCTATAACAAGGGGATCTATCCCAGCAGAGATTCTTCCTGAATTCATACAGTGCTTTGCAATATACAAATGTCTTTCATTTGCACTGTTTCGCTGATCCCCATGAAATCATCTGGAATTTTCATCTAGAAGTTAGAATATTTGATGATATCCTCTGATGATAATGAATTTTCAGATCACCCATTGTACAGACGAAGAAACAGGATTGGAGAGGTGAGGTAATTCGGGCAGAGCTGTGTTCAAATTCAGATCGTTCTACTACACCCCACCCCTATGACTCATTTAACGTGGGCTTTTCCCTGTACCCCAGCAAATCAGGTCAAGCTAAATTTCATTAATTGATTCAACATTTGTTCATTTAATATCAATGGAATGCCAGTGATATAAACCATTGTGTCAGATGACTTACCCTCTATGCTCAAAGGATAATTTTCAGTGTGAACTTCATGATTATGGATGATTATTGATTCCGAGTGGGTATCTGAAAAGATCTTTTAGGGAGAAATTGGTAGAAGAGTTCAGAAAAAACACCCGAGCCATAGTTTCTAAGTTTCTAGTTTGCTTTATTGAAAGTGCTCCAATGCTCTTTATTTTTCACCCTCCATCATGCCCAGCTACCCTCAGACAGCCTCACGTGGCCTGTCTCATGCATGCCCTGCACACATTTCACACAGTGTGATACACAGATGCACACACATGCAACCTCGCACACTCCTTGGCTGGCACTGTCCATCCACATCTCCCTCAGTTCCCATCACATCATGGGCTCTGAAGCTCCCTTTTCCTCCTCTCAGGGCCTGGTCTGCTAAGACTGCACAATGGGGGTGGTGCTCATTGCCAGTGAGCCAGGAACACCCCAAACAGCTGCCTGCCCCCAGGCTAATATCCCAGTGCCTCCCACAACTCCCCAGCCCCCTCTCCCTGCATACTCAGCAATCACTCCAACCTCTGTGTCACACTTTCCCGGAGCTCCCTCTGACAAGTTTATCAAGTTGAGAGATGACACTGTCAACGGGCATATAAAAGGGAAAAGGGAAAAGAAGGGAGAGAGGGGAAAACAGCTTGGAGCCGTTATTGGCTCTGCAAGGAGACATTCCCGCACTCCCAAGGTCACCCGGGTAGGCTAGGAGAGGCATCCTCATGCTTCACCATCACTTGATTCTTAAGTGAGCCTCCCCCAGTGGTTGGTGTGGGGTGGTGGGGGGGAGAGCATTGTGTTTCAGTAAGAGAGTGCTTGGTAAGACATGGCTGAGCTGATAATGCTAGCAAAGTCATGACACTGGGGACCTCTTACAATTTTAAGATCCAATCAACTTTAAAATATTACCGTCTAAGGCGGATTTGAGCAGGGGCTATAACAAACAATTGATCCTAGTATATTTACTGAGACTACAGACACCCTGCTGAAATATTAATTCAAGATGGGGAAAGGGGAGGGGTTGAGAAGCATCAGACTGCCCAAGCTCTTTCTAAAATCCTTTGACAAAATAAGTTTAATGAGAGAAATACAGGTTCTATTTTGCGTATATGTATTTATTCTATTCTTTACAAAAATTCCAAGAGTCAACAATATAGGAGGGACTTATAAAGAGACCTGCCTTCTTTCTCAAGCCTCTCTCCAACTCTGCCCTGTACCCAGGTACCGAATAGTCTTCGGTAGTTTCCTGAGACCTCGCTTCCCTGGGATTTGGCTCCCTCCCACTTTCAACACCCCCTCACCC